>NC_092694.1:19207311-19507311 GCF_964275005.1 Diadema setosum
GTAATAATGTAGTAGATATTTTCCTGTAGCTATTGTGTTTTATCATCCGCAGGGGATCGTTCTGTATTAATGATGGTAGGTGGGGGTTGGACTTGGAGTTTGAATATCTGTGCGAGGGAGCGGAGCGACAGAGCGGGGGGGGGGTCCCCCTCCCACACGAGGAAGATTTTGCATTTTCAGACCTGAAATTCAGCGATCTGGTGCACACCTTTGGTGAAATTTTGGATTTTTTTTTCCTATCAAAAACAAGTAAGAAAAAGAAATATTCATAGATAACTGAATGACTAAATCGTTGTATCTCAGCTCTTGCTTCGCCTGTGCGACATCACTGTGTACGCCTACTAAATAGTGGGGCCTATCACTGGCGTAGCCCGGATTTGATCTTAGGGGGAGCGGTTAGATGCGAGGGAGCGGAGCGAGCGAGTATACCCCCTCCAACGGTGAGAACTTTTTTTGCATTTTGATGTTGTACATGGTGCAGTTTAATGTATGTTTTTGCGCGTTTTGTCGACTTGAAACAGTCCCACATGTTGAAGTATAACAGTATATCTTGATGTAGATTATTATTGAACAATTTGGCTATAAAATGGTATCATATAAATAAGCTTCTTGTATTATTTCTTACATTCAATATCATGAATCGTGGTATCTCAGCTCTTGCTTCGCCTGTGCGACATCACTGTGTAGGCCTGCTAAATAATGGGGCCTATCACCGGCGTAGCCCGAATTTGATCTTAGGGGGAGCGGTTCGACGCGAGGGAACGGAGCAAGCGATGGGTGAGGGTGTGGGAGGGGGGTTTCCCCCCTCCCACGATGAAAACTTGTTGCATTTTTATGTTGTTGGATGCATTTTTTGCGTGTTTTATTGACTTGAAACAGTCCCACATGTTGAAGGTAGCAGTACATTTTGATGTGGATTATTATTGAACAATTTTGCCCATGAAATTGCATCATCTAAATAACTTCGTATACTAATTATTACACTGAATATCATGAACGCGACCGAGCCCGAGCGAGTGGAGCGAGCGAAGGGGGCGGGGGGGGGGGGGGGGGCTGGGAGAGGGGTGTCCCCCCTTCCACGGTGAGAACTTTTAGCATTTTGATGTTGTACATGGTGCAGTTTGATGCATGTTTTTGCGCGTTTTGTCGACTGGAAACAGTCCCACTTGTTTAAGGCTACAAAATGGTATCATTTAAATAAGGTTCTTGTATTATTTCTTACATTGAATATCATGAACGCGACCGAACCCGAGCGAGCGGAGCGAGCGACGGAAAATGGCGCAATTTGCTGCATGTTTTTGCGCATTTTCTCGACTTGAAACAGTCTATTTGTGCGATATATATCTGTGTGAGGGAGCGGAGCGACCGAGCAGGGGGAGGATGTGGGAGGGGGGTCCCACACGAGGAAGATTTTGCATTTTCAGACCTGAAACCAGCGATCTGGTGCAAAAAATTTGGATTTTTTTTCCTATCAGAAAACAAGTAAGAAACAAAAATATTCATAGATTATTGAATGACCAAACAATTTTGCCTATGAAATTGTATCATTTAAATAAATTCGTGTATCAATTATTACACTGAATATCATGAACGCGACCGAGCCCGAGCGAGCGGAGTGAGCGGAGCGAGCGAGGGGGGCGGGATGGGAGGGGGTGTCTCCCTTCCACGACTTTTTTTTTTTTTTTTGCATTTTGATGTTGTACATGGTGTAATTTGATGCTTGTTTTTGATATGAGCGTTTTGTCAACTTGAAACAGTCCCACTTGTTTAAGGTAGCAATATATTTTAATATCGATTATTATTAAACGATTTGGTTATAGACCATTATCATTTAAATCAACTACTTTTATTCTTACACTGAATATTATTATTATGAACGCGACCGAACCCGAGCGAGCGGAGCGAGAGGGGGAGGGGGTGTTAGGGGGTGTTCCCCCTCCCACGGTGAGAACTTTTTGCATTTTGATGTTGTACATGGTGTAATTTGATGCATGTTTTTGCTCGTTTTGTCGACTTGAACAGTCCCACTTGTTCAAGTTAGCAATATATTTTGATGTCGATTATTATTAAACAATTTGGCTTTAAAATGGTAACATTTAAATAAACTTTTTGAATTAATTCTTACATTGAATATCATGAACGCGACCGAACCCGAGCGAACGGAGCGAGCGATTGGGGGGGGGGGGGGGAAGGGTGTGGGAGGGGGAAGTTCCCCCTCCCACGGTGAGAACTTTTTTTTTTTTTGCATTTTGATGTTGTAAATGGTGCAATTTGATGCATTTATTTGCGCGTTTTATCGACATGAAACAGTCCCACTTGTTTAAGGAAGCAGAATATTTTGATGTAGATTATTATTGAAGAATTTGCCTAAAATATTCTAAATAAACTTTTTGTATTATTCTTACACTAAATGTCATGAACGCGACCAAGCTCGAGCGAGCGGAGCGAGCAAGGGGGGGGGGTGTGGGAGGGGGGACACTGTGGAAGGGGGGTGTCCCCCCTCCCACGGTGAGGACTTTTTGCAGTTTGATGTTGTAAATGGTGCAATTTTATGTATGTTTGCGTGTTTTATCGATTTCAAACAGTCCCACTTGTTTAAGGTAGCAGAATATTCTGATGTAGATTAATATACAATCAACAATTTGCCTATGAAATGGTGTAATTGATTAAGCTCAATGTATTAATTTTTACGACGAATAATTATCATGAACGTTGTCTGTTGAGCAATTCAAACAGAAAAAGCAAGCACACGAGGGTGTAGATAAGGGGCATTTCTCCTCCCACACGAAGGTGTTTTTGCATTTTCAGACCTGAAATTCAGCGATTTAGTACAAACTTTTGGTGCAATACTTTTTTTGGTGCAATATTTTTTCCAGCGGGCCCCCCCCCCAAAAAAAAAATGATAATGGAAATAAAAAGGGTGTTTTCAGGGAAGTGTTTAAATCATGGAATTTAGCTCTTATTCCGAGTGTGCATCATCTGTGTGCGTATGTCCTACAAAGTCTAGTGAGGTAGAGCTTAGGGGGAGGGTGATTCCCCTGTGCCACTCGACGGAGTTTTTGCGTTATCAGAATTGAAATAATGCAATCTGAAGCACACTTTTTGTGGAAAATTCGGAAATTGTCATCCCCCAAAGTGTACTAAGTCTATAAAGGGGACCAGGGAGGTGAGAGGCACCTCCCTGGAGGGGACCAAGCAATGGGAGGGTGGCAAGATACGTCTCCCATATTCGAGGGAGCTTAATTTAGTCTTAGAACTGAAATTCAACAATCTGCATGGTGCACGCTTTTGTTGGAATATCTGGAAATTATTTTGTCAATCAGAGAACGTGGGAGGGGATAAGCCCTATTCCCCTTCCCACACGAGGGAGATTCTGCACACATTATGGCCCGAATTCACGAAGGTGGTACAAATGAAACCATGGTTTAACCATGCACAAAAATCATGAAGCGCCAAGTGTCGCACAGAATATTTCGTTACGAAATTGGTCATTTCGTCGACAAAATGACCGTTTCGTTAACAAAATTATCATTTCGTTGATGACGAATGTTCATTTAGTTACAAAATGTTCTCGTTACGTTACAAAATAATCATTTCATCGACGAAATGACTGATTTCGTAACGAAATATTCCATGCGACACTTGGCACTCCATGGTTTTTGTCTAAGGTTTAAACCATGGTTTCATTATCATTGTACCACCTTCGTGAATTCGGGCCTTTGTGGCATATTTGGTGTTCAAAGTGTAGCCACAGTCTACTTGTATGGATGGGGGGGGGGGGGGACGGACGAGCAGGGAGAAGGCGTGGGCGAGTGCTATTACCACCCCTCCCGTGTAAGAGGGAGCTTTTGTCTTTTTAAAGTTGAAATTGAGATATCTCGCATACGCATATTTGATGGAATATTTGGGAAATTAAAAAAACAAAACAAAACACTGATCTATGACGGGGGAAGTGAGCGAGGAAAGGGTTGATTAAAAGGGAATATTCCCCCTTGCACATGAAGGAACTTTCGAGTTTTCGGAATATAAGTGATAAGTCTTGTGCACTCAGAATTATTCAGAATTTTAACAAAATCTAAAAAGCGTACTAAGGCTAGAGAAAGGGGCACAGAGGGGGAGGGTTTGGGAGGGGGTACCCCCCTCCCAAGCACGAGAGGTTTTGCATTTTTTTTAATTGAAATTCAGCAATCTCTTGTACACTTTGGATAAGATATTTGGACAAAACGCAAGAAAATTTTCCTCATTTCGGAAATTATTGGGAGACAAAATGACATGTTTGCCCTCCCCCCCCCCCCCCAGTCCTCCAGGATCGACGTCCCTGCATACGAGTGGGCTTTTGCATTCTTAGAATACAAATACAAATGAAAAGTTTCGATGGAAAATGCGGAAAGCTGTCAATCCCAAAGTGTACTAAAGTTTTTAATGGGAAACAAAGCGGGGGAAGGTTGATTGAAAAAAGATATCCCCTACCACCCATGGTTGATCTTAAAATTGTGTTCTTTTTTTTTTGTAACTGAAGTGACAGACCTGGTGCACACTTAAGATAAAACATTTGGGAATCTTAAATAATAAGGAAAAGGACCGAAAGGGGGAGAGCGAGATATATATATATATATATATATATATATATATATATATTGCATTTTTTCAGAATTGAAATTCTGCAATCTGGTGCACACTTTGGATAAGATATTTGGACAGTTTTCTATCAAAAAACGCAAGAAACTCATTTCGGGAATCATTGGGGATCAAAATGAAAAGTTTACCCCTCCCCCTCCCCCGTCCGCCCCCCCCCCCCCCCCCCCCCCCCCGTCCTCCAGGATTGACGCCCCTGCATACGAGGGTGCTTTTGCATTTTTGGAATTCAGATGAAAATATTTTGTAAACACATATGATGTAACCTGGGAAAATTTCAATCCCAGAGAAGACTAAATCTATGGGGGGGGGGGAGGGGGCTCCGTCAATTGAAAGTATCTATATAGATATCTCCTCCTTTACGCCCATGCAATGTAATGATTGCGAGAGATATTAATCTGCACTACATTAGAAATCATGGATTGGCTTTCACAGGTCGGTGATCAATCAATGGAGATTTCGAAAACGCAGTGAAATTGGTCGTCTCAAATTCCTTTACATTATGGACCCAATTTGTGGAATGGGTCTTACCTTACAATCTATACAATTCTGCGTCGTTTGCCTCATCTGATATCCAACGTTCTACCCCCGTCTGGTCGTTACAAGTATAAGTCAAGATTTCTCAACTTGACTATATAACTCTTCCCATAATCTAAGCGTTAGAAGTTTGCTCATTACATGACACTGATGCTGTCAATAAGTGAAAACTGAACCTAATTAGTTGATTATCTTACAACCATCAAGACCCTGTCATCGTTATCATTTCCACTTTATGGAGTTCTTGTTGTTTCTTGTAGTAATTTGTCCAATTCTTGGAAATTTGTTTCTGTGGTTATGCAGTATATTCGCATTTCCCTTTAAGGTATCGTCGCATTCGGATCAGTTAAGTTTATTAGAAAATAAAGGGAGTCTGACTTTGAAAGTAAGAGAGATTAGAAATACCACAAAACAAATGCTGAATGAAGCCAGACATCAGGCTGTAACTCCAAAAAAAAACAAAAAAAAAATACAATTGGTATCAACATTGAACAAAGTCCGAATATAGGCTTGGTCGTTACAATCCTTTCCATTTAAATACGCATGGAGTGGTTGTATTTTCCAGAAAATATAATGGGATTCATTCAACTATAAAATTTCAATACAATCATGATACCATGATCTAAGCTACGTTCCCACTTAGCCGAGTTTTATAGTCTCAAGTGATGGTGGGCTAGCGCGAGCTTCAACTCGCTTGAACTAGCGTGAAAATTCTTCATGTAAAGCTCATCATGTAACTCGAGATAACTCGCGACAACTCTGTATACGCCGCTCGGCGTAACTCGGCACAACTCTGCTTGAAGTCGCGAACAAGTCCTTAATTTAGTTGCAATTATATGAACTATACTGACTATGCAGTCAACTCACTCACAGGTACCACGGGGAGCTATCAAGTTTTGAAGAAATTCATTCTCATCGGCGGTAAATATGGAGGGAATATCGCCGCGGTAGTGCGACCAACATGGATTGTTGCACGTCCCGCCAAAAAGTCGCTCTTTATCTCTGAATGCACGTAGTAGCAATAGTCTGTGTGAGGACTTCTCGACCCGCCGGCACAAAATGCGGCATCTCAGTGACGGAGAAGAATGCTGCAGTTACAAGATAATGATAAAGAAACATACAAAGTTGACTATTACAAACAGTTACTGGTCACATACAGACTCGTTTTTTAATCTATTCATCCCTTATCTAGCTAGCCAAAGAGCTACAACGCGTGGTTCCATGATCTACAGCGAAACATAAACAACGTAGAAGAAGCCCGTCGTTCGGCAGAGCATAAACAACGTGGAAGAAGTCCGCGGTCGTTCTGTTTCTATCGTTTGCTATAAGTTATGGTAGGATTATGTAACAGTATCGTAAATTTCCTGTAGAGATCGTTTTCGATGGAAATACATATATTTTCCTCTCTCCACAAAATAACGAAGATATTGTGACAAGGTCTGTTGCGAATTTGGAGATCCACTACGGAATGTCCAACTGTCATTATTGCTTGAACTTCTTGTTGACAATGGTTTAACTGCATGCAGGATTGTCTTTTCCAGAGAGAAAATGATAATCAATACGTTGCCGAATATTGACCATGCTCATTCAGATAGGTGTTATGGACATTAGCAGAAGTTTAGTAAATGAAGACTGTACATTCCTCAATGTTCTCCCTATCATTCTAAACTCTGGATAGCTCTTTTTTTTTCATAAATTGCTGCACATGACACTCTTGGTGCAGGAAGATGAGAGACAGTAATTTCAAATGACAGCAATAATAACTGATAAGGAGAATCATTGAAAATCACGGTCAGAGTACTGGAGGAATATGGTTAAGCTAAAGATAACATTAATGTGACACAAGTTGTAATTGCTAAACACAAGAGGGGGGGGGGGTGAGGGGGAGGGTGAGATTGCTCTACAAAGTTTTGCAGCAGGGGACTATACATTTCAAAAGAAAAAAATTACCAACTTGATTTTGCAGAATGTTTATTCTATGAAATTTTTGTCGCACAATTAATTCAGATAAATTAATGACGATCAGAAACAGAATGCGTGGTTCTCAAGATTATTCGCTACTATGATTACGTCACTACATTAGAGTCAGGCAGCAGAAGTCAACAGAGAACTTACCAGTTATGCAATGTGCAGCCACTGACACGACGACGTTCAAATAAAAGGATGTCCTTACCATCATGTATAATCGTCAGCACCATATATGTATAGCCATGTTCAGACGTATTTTCTAGTCGGAGTAAAATCTTGTGGCGCAGCAATTAGAATTCAAATTTATGCTATCTTACCACGACCCTGTGTCCACACGACGGTCGCGGGAAGAAACTCCGACCAATTTACCACGGCCTTCGTGGGGATCACCGTGGAGGGTCGGTGTAACTTCTGGAAATGATAGCACCGCGCAGGTCCACCATACCATTGTTTTGTTTTGTTTTGTTTCTGTTTTCTTTTTTTTTACGAGCGGTATTTACCTTTTCCATTCTTGTTCATGAGAATTTCTGAGCGCTATGAGCTTCTCCGTTGCGATCGACTACTTAGTATAGGTTAGAATTGTACTGCACGCGCACGTGTACTCGCATTTGAATCCGGAAGTTTTACCTAGGTGGTATATAAGGTTTGTAAGGTCTTGTCCGCACGGGCAATTTACTCCGACCGGCTAGTCGTAGTAGCGGGCTACTCCTGAAAAAAAAAAAAAAAAAAAAAATCAGGAGTATCTTAGTCGGAGGAAGAGGTCGTGGTAAGTTCCCCCGACCGGAGGAAGTTACCACAATCTTGTTCAGACGGGTACTTCCGACCTTTCTCCGACCTTCCTCCGATCAAGCTTCTTCCGACCCTTCCTCCGAAGTTACTCCGACCAAAACTGCCTCCGTCTGAACGCAGCTATTATAGGGAAGTGCGGCGGTTTGTCTATAAAGGTACAGATCAGCTAATCACAAGCTAGTTCAGCAAAGGAATCTATACAGATAATGCACCTTTTTACAAAACTTTTTAGAAAACTCAGGAGTATCTTGGTCGGAGGAAGAGGTCGTGGTAAGTTCCTCCGACCGGAGGAAGTTACCACGACCTTGTTCAGACGGGCAATACTCCGACCTTTCCTCCGAAGTTACTCCGATCAAGCTTCCTCCGACCCTTCTTCCTCCGTTTTACTCTGACCAAAACTGCCCTCGTCTGAACACAGCTAGAATCGAGGCGCTGTAAAAAGGTGCATAATCTGTATAGATTCCTTTGCTGAACTAGCTTGTGATTAGCTGATGCTGTACCTTTATAGACAAACCGCCGCACTTCCCTATAATAGCTGCGTTCAGACGGAGGCAGTTTTGGTCGGAGTAACTTCGGAGGAAGGGTCGGAAGAAGCTTGATCGGAGGAAGGTCGGAGAAAGGTCGGAAGTGCCCGTCTGAACAAGATCGTGGTAACTTCCTCCGGTCGGGGGAACTTACCACGACCTCTTCCTCCGACTAATTTTTTTTTTTTTCAGGAGTAGCCCGCTACTACGACTAGCCGATCGGAGTAAATTGCCCGTGCGGACAAGCCCTCGGAGTATCTATGACCTTACAAAGCTTATACGACCTAGGTAAAACTTCCGAGGTCAAATGCGAGTAGACGTGCGCGTGCATTACAATTCTAACCTAGTCGATCGCGACGGAGAAGCTAGCGCTCAGAAATTCTCATCAGCAAGAATGGAGAAGATAAATACCGCTGAAAAAAAAAACACAAACACACACAAAAAAAAAAACAACAACAAACAAACAATGGTATGGTTGACGTGCGCGGCGCTACCACTTCCGGAAGTTACACCAACCCTCCACGGTAATACCCACGAAGGCCGTGGTAAATTGGTCGGAGTTTCTTCCCACGACCGTCGTGTGGACAAAGGGTCGTGGTAAGATAAGCATAAATTTGAATTCTAATTGCTGCGCCATAAAATTTTACTTTGTGTACAGACAAGTCATTCATATTTATGAAGACTCTGACATGTTACAGCCATGTTCAGACGTATTTCTAGTCGGAGTAAAATATTATGGTGCAGCAATCAAAATTCAAATTAAATACTTATCTTACCACGACCCTGTGTCCACACGACGGTCGTGGGAAGAAACTCCGACCAATACCCCACGGCCTTCGAGGGGATCACCGTGGGGGTCGGTATAACTTCCGGAAGTGGTAGCGCCGCCCACGTCGACCATACGATTGTTTTTTACCAGCGGCATTTGTCTTTTCCATACTTGCTAATGAGAATTTATGAGCGCTTCATAGCTTCTTCATTGCGATCGGCTAGGTTAGAATGGTCCTGCCCGCGCACGTGTACTCGCAAAATGTCAACATTGCGATTTGACCCCGGAAGTTTTACCTAGGTCGTAAGTTATGTAAGTTCATAGATACTCCGAGGGCTTGTCCGCACGGGCAATTTACTCCGACCGGCTAGTCGTGGTAGCAAGATACTCCTGAGAAAACTCAGGAGTATCTTGGTCGGAGGAAAAGGTCGTGGTAAGTTCCTCCGACCGGAGGAAGTTACTACGACCTTATTCAGACGGGCACTACTCCGACCTTTCCTCCGAAGTTACTCCGACCAAGCTTCCTCCGACCCTTCCTCCGAAGTATATACTCCGACCAAAACTGCCCTCGTCTGAACACAGCTTATTTAAATGACTGATCGATGAATATAATGTAGGCCTACAGGGTTCGGTATTTTGAGTTTGACAATGGGCACGTACGGGCGTTGTTGCTATGATATCCAAAGACTTCGTGAAAATGGTCTTTATTTGTGTGAAAGGATGGATGAAATATCCATTTTTCCCCTTTTTTTCTGTTTTTTTTTCAATGCAAATGCAAACACCTCGATAAGTTGAAGCATGCACGTGACCTGCGATAAAACATACTTGCTGGTGACAAGTCATACAAATGGACCTGTTCATTTCACCTTGCCATTGATTAGGCTACTACTTCTGTTTTCAGCTTTCCTCCTTCGTTTCTTGTGGGAAATTTAATTGAAGGGTTCGTACCCACAGCTGTTCGTTTCCCAGTGGCTTTGATAGACAGCCGCAGTCCTGTGACCTCTCTGCCATGGATACAAAGAAACAAAGCTGCATAATTAATATTGTGTCTCAATTATATATACAGACTATAATGTACGCTTATTCAGCTTAGTAATGAATTTTAATGAGATATGTCAAAATGTGTGAATTTGTCTGTCCTCATCATGCTGTAA
Organism: Diadema setosum; assembly: GCF_964275005.1. NCBI lineage: Eukaryota > Metazoa > Echinodermata > Echinoidea > Diadematoida > Diadematidae > Diadema > Diadema setosum. The sequence goes on from NC_092694.1 coordinate 19,217,688, forward strand.
AGGCAATATCAGGTCAGGTTAAAACAAGTACATTCTGCTTTTGGTCTTACTTTTTTTTTTTTAGCTGTGGAAAATGCCGTTGAAAAGTTTAAGAATGTCATATAAAAACTGTGATATGTCATTTTATCTGCAGTAGTTGAAATAAACACATAGGACACGCACGACCATACACACAAACATACATTCACACCAACAACACCCACACATGCACGTAGATGCACTTAGTTATTCAGACAAAATAGTCCTATAAGGGTAACTTATGATGAAATGATGAGGCATTCAACCGGTATCAGGCAGTATCACATTGTTCGCTGTTCCGGGAGAACTTTCCTTATCGAATCTTTTCTTTAATTAGCTGAAGTAGGCACATAACGCACAAACTTATTTTATTACCAGCAACAACCCTTGTTTTAAAGTTGTTTTAATAGTTATTAGAACCATAGAGATTGCAAAAGTGTAATATTGTCCTGACATTGTAAGATCAACCTCTAGTCATCCGGAGTCATGCGCTTAATTGAAACTGCTCAACTGACGTGCTGTCCTTGCCCTTCCGTCTACTCACTGGAATCTAATATTTGATTACCAAAGACTCCTTTAATCGATGAAACACGGATGGCTGATTATTGTCCTAGAGACAATGAGATCGCACGCATGTCTCCTCTGCCATTTTATTTTATCTATTATTTCATTTTAGCTATTTAAGAGATCGTTATCAAAGAGGAGGGCAGTAGGAGACCGCTCGCTGTTAGAAGTGGTCTATTACGCCTTTTTCGTCGAAGAAGGACTACGCTGCTACTTGGAATATGGCTACAGCTTCAGCTACTGTTGTTTTATGGCAACTTACAGTCATTTTGTTTCCTATAGTGGGTAAGTACGGAAAGACATCAGAGCATGATAACCATTTATACTCAAAAGCAATTTGGATTCTAATATCACAGGTGTTGATGGCCATCCATGTGACTTAATGTGTATGTGTGTGTGCTCATCAACGTTTGTTGATTGTGTTAGACTGGTCATCCCGAGAGAACTTGACCATCCTTTCACGCATTTAAAGAAAATAAAGAACAAACGCTCAATACAACTTTCTTTTTTAGGACACATAACAAAATATTACATGTTGATGTGACAATGCTGCTGATTTTCGCAGCATTTATAGAGTGTATGAATATTTTTTTTTAATCATTCAGTGCATCAGTCGTAAGTCAACTTGATTCGATGCTTGTTCACCGCGTGTCCGTCTTCAATTATACTTTTAGATGACTCCGAATTTGTTCTACAATATTTATCAGTTGTGAGCGTTTTTTTTTTTCTCTCACTTAGAATACAGAAAATGTCATCCGAAATTATTGCTTCCGAGGTACAGCAAACCTTTCACATAAAGTAAGTGTGTGTTCATAGTCAATATTTTGAATTATGATAAAACCACGTCCATTAATTCGCATATCATTAAGTACTTAAAGGAATTCTTTATGTAATGTTCATTCTCAATTGGTGTTTACTCATGACTTACATTCTATCCATCACATGCCCATTTTCCCCTTTATCTGCATCAGAGTCCCAATTCTGCTCTAACGGCTTACTAAGTCCCTATACTGGATACTGCTATCATCTCCACGGTGAAAAGGAGGGAAAGTTTGTGGACGCCAGGCGGATATGCCGATCACAATATGATGGAGACGTCCCATCCATTTTCGACACAGATGAAAACGCCTTTGTACAAAGTGTCATATCATCCTCCAGCTACGAGTATGTTTAGTTTCATTATATATCAAAAGAGATAAAGCTCCTCTTAATTTGCAATTCAATGCAACAACTATCATATCAAAACTATCTAATCAATTTTAGTTTAAAGGATTATAACAGGCAAAGTTCATTAATCATGGAATGCCTGCACAGACGTTTTGTCTTTCTTTCATGAGTCTATCTGATGTGATGTAATTCTTATCACCGTACTGTTCAAGATTATACATAGTTAGAATGAAAATAATTTTAGATAAGAAAAACTCTCCGTTCTAGAAAAATAGATAAACTCAAGGAGTATCAAATTTAAACGTGGATATCGACCATGCATTGGTATATTATTGTGAACATAATACATCACACCGACAATAATCGTTTGTTTTTATTCATTCTTAATTACGTAGCAGGAGGACAAAATTACTGTGTAATTGGAATTAATAGATGAAGTATGGTAACTGATCTTCAGGATATACCATACAATTTCGAGAATTGATATGCAAACAAGAAGAGGTGTGTACCAAAGATGATGATGCCATTATAGTGTAATATCTTTATTGTTCATCTATTTCTTAATTTATTCACGTATACCATTTGTGTATGTAGGTCTATGTAAGTGTGTAGGTATGCATTGTTGTGTACTTACGTATAAATCTATTAATCAATTGGTCACTTATATAAAGCGTCTTCTGGCTCGGTGTAAGTGACGCTGCAGTGGAAGACGAACACCGGACCATAATGATTAACCAACCGATCTCATTTTCTGCCTGGGGAGGGTCCGATCCCAATGAGCAATTCGGCAACGAAGACTGTGTCAGGATGACCACATCGACTGGAGAGTGGAGTGATAACTGGTGTTCGACCTTTCTCCCCGTCGGTGTGGTGTGCCAGGAACCTCCACAAGGACTCAATATCTTCACTGGTGAGAAAGTAGGGCCACCTCTCATCAAATTATGATGGTAACATCAGGCCCAAAAAACCAAATAAAAAAAAAGAAAGAAGTGAACAAATAGATGAATTACCATCACATAATATCGTCACACCTGCAATAATCGTACTATTCAGAACTTTAAAGTTGATGATGGGAAGACACGCATTTACAATATCTCTTGAAACTCACTATACCTGGTTTACAAAATGTTAAAATGCGTTTTGTAATATTTATGTTTCAAGTCTGAATCAATGTAGAATGGAATCTAATCCATTTTATTAGCGCCCCCAATTGCTGCTGATGTGGAAAATTCCGGAATGACAACTCATCAAATAAGTGACGCTTGCTCATTCAGCAGAACTCACTGATATATAGGGGCAGACGGTGGATTTGGTCTTCTTTCTTTTCACACTCGGCACTTACGATCAGGGGCAAACACGCCTTTCCTCAGAAATCCCTGTACACACCCATCACTTGCCGTGGAAGGGGTATATAATGTAAGAGTGCAGTGCTCTCGATTTAGATGCAGGGCAGAGGGGAAGCAATGCAAGAAACAGGCTGGAACATCACCTTCTCTTTTCGCACGCTGATGGTCAGTCTGTCTGAAAGTTTTGGTATCTGAAGAGCTTATCATATGTCTGGTACATTAAAGGTTGCGAGTTAGCAGTAATCTGGGGACATTTCATGAAGTGTTTTGTCCGACAAATTTGTCGAACAGATTAGCTCTCACACAATCAGATGCAAGGATTTCAGTAGCTTGTATCATTTTGCTAGAAAAAGATATCTGACAAAATGCTTCATGAAATGTCCCCCTAGAAAGTAGAGGCACTGCATCATTTCAAGGACTTTGTTTCTGGCCTTCAAACATCACAAACGCAAGAAGCAACACGTGAGCAACCTTCACATTAACGGACAGTTATCCCGCTACGAGTTGGTTGGAAGTCTAGAAAACACCACTGTTATAGTACAAACTTAGATAGTGTGAATGGCTCCACAGTTGTCACAGGATGCTTTGTCGCATTGTTTGCACCCTTGTGATCTTGATGAGCTGGTCCATCCTTCCAGTATTGTGTCATATTATGTTGCCATCCCTGCTTGAAAATCTCAGGGGTATCCCCTCGATGTCCGGGTCTTCCCTTCTGGAGCAGTAATAGTTTCCAGCGCTTCTTCGGATCCAGCCAGGGCTGGAGATAAATAGCTATAAGCTGAGACATAATATCGTCAATATCTTACTTTCAATATTGGACGGTCTGACTAACGTGATTTCACGGCCAATAGTAATCTATTCTTCAGAGTGAACAGGTGTCATGTCATTGAGGCATATTATACACTATATCCCCGCCATCAGAGATTAGTGTTTTTCGACTGTCTTTATCTTCGTTTTGTTGCAGTCCTCCTCTCAGGACCAAAATACAGACAGAGCGTCATTACTTGAAAGACTTATTGGAAGAGACCGTCAAGCTTGGCAGTAAAGTAGAGCTGGAATTCCTGTTTCTCTTTCAGTTAGCTTGCAATGTGTTGTAACGGCAAAACCAGTCCTAGAGGATACTGTCCAACCCCATGACGTCCGATGTGGCCAAGAAAGTACAGCCCCTTTAAACGAGGGCATTAAAGGTAGGGGATACCTTTTACAGACCTCCCAAAATGTAGCAAAACATTAAATATGAACCTCAGGGGACTTGTTTAGGCCACTGCTGAGAAATTTGGAAGTCAACAGTTATCTACAATTTGAATAATGCACAAAACTCAAACTCAAACTGCGAGCAGCAATATTTTGTCGTCGTTTGGAGCTGAGCGCATCGTGTGGAGACTCTTGTAAGCCATTTTTTTTTTGTCATGGCTGCACATTATGGGGGGGGGGGGGGATTATAAGATGCTGATGAGGAAAGCTGTGTTGGGAGGTGTGTCTTCATTTTCAGGGTCAAATTCAACCAGAAGTCGATGATTGAAGTCGATGATGATTGATTCCCCTGAGAAGGGACACAATTAGGTTCTTCAGGGAGGTGCATACAGGGTAGGGTCAATTCCCGCCTCCCTTGGCTCATTAATTGCTGACTTCCCTGACTATATAGGATATGTGTGTAGGGCCTATACCCACCGTCAGCCTCGATGATTTCCTTTTTCTTGTGCAGTCTGTTCAGCGTAGGGCAGTCATGCTGTTGTTTTAGCGATGGAATTTGTGTTTTACGTGTTCAGCTCGGCGTTCCGTTATGTCACTGCCTTTCTTGCCATTAAACCGTTAATACTCCAACACTTCAATGATCTATATAGGATCTTCAATGTTCCAGTGTTTGTTGTTCCTTTTTTAAAAGGAGATTCGACACAAAGGCAGATGACAGGATGATAATAAGGTAAGTCTTATCTCATTTTTAGAGTCTTTCCTAAAGGAAGGGGTGTAAACATACTGTTTCTGCAAGAGCATCCTCCGTAGCCCAGCTGCCAAGCTCTATTGCTCTTGCCCCAGGTTATACACTTTTAGAGAGCAACCTTCGGCCGCCTGAATGCAGTTTCATGACTAGCATCCAGCTTTTGGAACAGTTTATGCCCGAGGCCATCAGCAGCTAAAAATTAGTTTTGGTGTTGTTGGTTGTTTTTTAAATTACAGAATGTCCAGCCAACATGGTTCCCTACCAGACATCAACTACAACGGAGTGCTTCTGGTTTTCGTTCGACAAAGAGACTGCGCTGTCAGCGAGTTCGGACTGCAGCGCCATGGGAGCTGAATTAGCCCTTGTCATCGACGAGAATCACAACGATTTTTTAAATTCATATTTACCGACCATAGGGTATGTGATGATTAAACCTTTTATGTCATCGTCTGGAAAGTGGTAACAAGGATGAAGACAATAACGATTATTTCAGTGAAAGGAAAGAACACGAATTTTCACATCCTTCAATCTCATTCTATTCGTCGACATAATGGCACGAATTCACGAAGGTGGTACAATCTTGTCCATGGTTTAAACCATGGACAAAGACCGTAGTTTTGTATGGGGCACCAAGTGTCGCATGTCCCATTTCGTTACGAAATCAGCCATTTTGTCGACCAAATGACCATTTCGTTAATAGGCCATGAATCACTCATTTCGTCGACAATGACCTTCATGAATTCGAGCCAATGCGTTTATTGATATAAATATTATGATATTAGCACAAAAACAATCGATAAAGTATGGGTTTTAGGATTAACTCTCAATTCTCATTTTACATGGAATGACCATTTTCAAAATGTAACTATCTCGAAATCTAGCAAAATTTCTTCTGTAATTGAAGGACTCGATGAATAAACAACCCTTAAGAATGTTATATAATGATTTATGATTGCCATATACACGTACATCATACTGTAGCATCGTTTGGGGAAATTGTAAAGAATAGAATATTCTTCTTTATTTCTTTTTCAGAAAAAAAAAATCCCTTCGAACTTTGCCCGAAATCCTCCTGTTTTGCTCACACTGATTCTTTGTTCCATGAATTAAATATTCGCAGGCTAATGGTATTAACTTGTACCAAACGGCTCTATCCATTACATTGTATAAACGTGTTCATTATTTTACTCCCTTTTTCCAGATAATTTGTTTACTAATAAACATGTTCCTTCATACCCAACACGTTGTTCTCATGATTTTCATCTAATAAGAAATTCACCCTAAGTTTAAAGATAAAGCTAAAGGGTCGATTCGACATCATGATCTAAATGCCCTCTTTGAGCATGTAAAATCTTGTGCCTCTTTATTGTCGTTTAAACCAGTCTTAACGAAATATATTTTGCCGCAGTATGATTTGATTGATGAATATGTTATGACTAGGGCGGTGAGTTAGTTCAGTCCATAGCGCGTCTGCCTCGCGATCCAAAGGACCTCGGTCCGATTCCCGGGTCCCACTGAGCAGTGTTGTGTGTAATCATACCGTTCCGAGGTAAAACACTTTGTCCCTCGGATAAGACATAAAATGGAGGTCTCGGGTGTGGGAGAGTCAGAACTCAAGCACGTAATAGATCTCGCTTTAGTTTCTTCATCGCAAAGAGCAGGGTGTTTGACCCGGTGAAGTGGTCCCGTCTTACATCCACCCAGACCCCATGGAAGCTATTGCAGCTGAGTATGGGCTATCCAGACATTCCTCTCAGATGGAAATGAAACAAACGAACAAGCGCTGGTCATATCTATAAGATTATACTCTATTGGGTATGCCAGATTGTATCCTCACTAGCACATGCACGCACTAGCAACACATGCACTTCACTACAATATTATCAAGAATCTTAAACAGCGTTTATAAATCATACGGCCCTCTTGTACGTCATTGTATATCAAATAAGGCTGGCCATTCCTTCAAGCTATGCTTGATATGGCAGCCATCTGTACTTTCTAGCTGTTACTATACCGATATCTATGTTCCCTCATGATATTCATATATTTGTAATTTGAAATATCGTTTGTCATTTCTCTGTTAACCTTACCCCCTTCTGCAGTTAATGAACTTTATGTTGTAAAATGTGAAATTTTGATTAATGTATTAATTACTGAAAGCGCATAGATAAAATCCCTCCTCAAATAAGGAGGTAAATCAACCAAATCAATCAGTATCACCCAAACAGAAGTTCTATGCTTTGGGGCAAAACACCTAAAATACTGAAGTGAGATAATCACCTTGTACATTTTTCTATTGTGATAACCAAACGTCATCGTTTCGTAATGATGCACGACGTGCAGTCATGGTACAATCTCCTCAATTTTAGAGAGTTCTCTCCGGAAGGAACAAACATCAATAACAATAACTGTGTATTAAGTTTTTGGGGAAAAGACGCCGTGACTCATAATACTCAAATGAAAAAGTCATTTGAGTATTATAAGAAAGGTAGTTCGTGTTATATGTGTAAATGTATTGGGCTACACTGTCTTGGAAGGTAGTCAAATATCATGTTCTTGCAAAGTGTTGGACTGAGACAAGATGACAGTGTTTTTGTTAGAAATGCGAAATAGGTTTTCATTCTACAAAACAAAAGTGAAGTAATACCCAAGATGTAGCCGTGTGTTTGTGTGTACATTATTTGTTGACGTGTGCCGTCAGCTTCCAGAATTGTGTCACTAATCATTAAAGTACAAGTTTGTTTCGTTTGGTTATTTGTTGTTGTTTTTATTTTTTCACTTTCCATATAACTACACTCATTAGAGCAGAGAAGGCTTGGATCGGGGTCCAACAGATTCTCGATGGAACCGGCACAGCCTACACTTCGGTGAAATTTGGCGGTGTAAGCAGCGTGTACTATACAAATTTTATGGACACCTACAGTGGTACTGAAAACCCCGTGTGCGTTTACATGGACAGGGATAATTCTGGTCAGTGGCTTCATGATGAATGCGACAGCTCCACACACTACTATATATGCCACTACAACGCTAGTAAGTAACGATTTGGGACTTGTACTCGTCAATGTTCTTGTGAGTTTGTAATCAAATCGTAACACTTTACTACATAGGAGAAAGGAGTGCAACAGACATCCTCTTCGTTGTCATCACTTTGTAGCTTTTCAGTATTATCCGTCACGGATGTTGGTGGCAAGATTGGCATGGATTTTGGCTGTCCTATCTTGATATCAGTGTTGTTAGGAGGAATGTAAAAGTTGTAAACCCGAGTGTTTTGTGCAATAACGTAAAGTAAAGTATAGTTAATAGTACGGAAGATGTTCATCGTCGTGGTAGAAACTGAAGGAAATAGAACTAATCTTCTGTCTGACACGAAGCGAGGTAAACACGAAAAAAAAAATAGTTACCCACGATATACAATTATAGTTGTCGTGCGTTCCTTTACATGACCACATACATGAATTTGCATATTAAAATTAACACATGTACACGTATATATGTAGGCCTATATATATATATAGAGAGAGAGACGAGAAATACACTTGAATAATGTGTTTATCATTTATACATCATTAACTCATATTGTAAATGCTGCAATATGGAATCGAAATTTCTTACCAAGTTTTCAGGGTTTGGATATTGGTTGATGCAGTTAGGCTTTAGCAAGATTGGTTTTGACGATACATTCCAAAGTCACGGCATTTGTATGAGCCCATAGTCAGCTCTGCTTGTTCTTGTGAGTTTGTAATCAAATCGTAACACTTTACTACATAGGAGAAAGGAGTGCAACGGACATCCTCTTCGTTGTCATCACTTTGTAGCTTTTCAGTATTATCCGTCACGGATGTTGGTGGCAAGATTGGCATGGATTTTGGCTGTCCTATCTTGATATCAGTGTTGTTAGGAGGAATGTAAAAGTTGTAAACCCGAGTGTTTTGTGTAATAACGTAAAGTAAAGTATAGTTAATAGTACGGAAGATGTTCATCGTCGTGGTAGAAACTGAAGGAAATAGAACTAATCTTCTGTCTGACACGAAGCGAGGTAAACACGAAAAAAAAAAATAGTTACCCACGATATACAATTATAGTTGTCGTGCGTTCCTTTACATGACCACATACATGAATTTGCATATTAAAATTAACACATGTACACGTATATATGTAGGCCTATATATATAGAGAGAGAGAGAGACGAGAAATACACTTGAATAATGTGTTTATCATTTATACATCATTAACTCATATTGTAAATGCTGCAATATGGAATCGAAATTTCTTACCAAGTTTTCAGGGTTTGGATATTGGTTGATGCAGTTAGGCTTTAGCAAGATTGGTTTTGACGATACATTCCAAAGTCACGGCATTTGTATGAGCCCATAGTCAGCTCTGCTTGGTATATCATTTCATTGTACTGTCATTACTGGACAGCAGTCCGTTATGAATGATCAGTGGTGAGATGAAGATGATGACAGCATAGACCTACATCACACATGGGCATTTATCTATTTATGCACCTGCTTCTGTCAAAACTTTCAAAGTTCAAAGAACAAACAAACAAACAAAAAACCATTTAAAACATGCTTCCTTGCTTTAATCTCATCATCACCACCGACGGCCAGGTTGGATGGAGTCGCCGCTTAAAGAAATCTAAAAACTACTTGCGGAGAAGATAGTACCTCTCTTAAATAAAGAAAAAATTCATGTGCACTTGTAGTGTATTTGGAGAATCATCGCTCAAGCAATTTCATTTGCGATATGCACATACTTTACCGAAGAAAGCACATATTTTGGCAGGTTGATTATGATTATCTAATTTTTCCATTTTCGCACATTTTTTTTTTTCGGAGTAAACATGGATAGTAAGCAAAGACGACATGTATGTATCAAGATTCAGCATGGTGTCCACAATTGTCCATTTCAGTAGTTAGCAAACTTGAGACAAAACAAAAATGTCGAGTTTTTAAGTTTGCTGCTCCCCATCATTGGTGTTTATTTATGGCAGTTGAGTCTGAAATGGTACCTCAGCCAAATAAGTCCGAAATAAGACCGACGACTGCGGAAATTTTGCTGGTTTCAAACAATATTTTTAGTTATAGCGAACATTAGAATTACTAAAGTGTTTGAAAGTTATTATTATGTGCTCCTTAGATACCGAGAACTTTGAGCAAAGACTGCAAATGAATTAACACCCAATACTGTATATACTGTCTTAAAATTATTACTATTATCTTTTAAGCGAGTACGTCAGGAACCACTCCGACCACAGGATATAGTCCATTAACTACCACATCTACTACAATAATGGCTTCCACCATCACAACTCCGTTTCTAACAACCTCCATTGACGGCACTTCCAACGCTTTCACTGTGGTTTCAACGAGTACACCACCCGTTACCTCAAATATGCCTGCATCAACAGAGGAAGGAGGCCTAGAAACGACTTTGTGGACAACAAAAAGCACAACCAGCATCTCGACGACATTAGCCGGCGAGATGACTACCACGAATGATCTGACGTCACAAAGCAGTCCCACGGAAGAGGTGTCCATGCAACCAGTCACTACACAGACAGCTAATCATCTAGCTTCTACTATTAGCATGGAATCTGAAACCACAGACAACTCGCCTGCCGGCATAACAACGCCACAAGTTACGACAGCCCAGCATAGCTACACCGCAGCAACAACGAGCATGCCGATCACCACGAGGGATTCTCGAACGACACTTCCTGCAGAGGTTACTACGTACGCGTCAGGTCGGTATTTGTGATGATTTAGATGTTGTCAAGTGTCTTTGTATATAACATGTTGTGACTATGCTTTGTCTGTTCTATTTTCCATATTTCACGTGGTCGTGCATAGCGGCATGCTAGCTGCACTCGAAATTAGTCACCATTGCTCAAAGAAGCGCGCAGAGCTGTTTGATGCGCGTTAACATTTGACGTTCCTCCTGCCAAGAGGAGAGAAATCTCTTTTTGCTTCTATTTTTTTTCTTTGTGTCTACCATTTTGAAGTTGTTCAAGTTTGTTGTGAATCAGGAGACACAATCTACAGCAGTGGCAGGCAAGCCGAGGATATCAAGAAGTGACGTAGGAGACTCGTCAGGAGACTCGGCATGCTTCCAGTATATTTCGCGCCACTCGCGCTCAAATGTGGACATCTTTATCAGGAAGACAGCTCGCTCAAGCAACCAACGAGAGGCTGTGACCATTCCCAAGAAGGACAGAAGACAAAGAGGTGTTTTCAGTTATCATGAGAATACGCGGTAAAATTTTGCTTCTTACAATTTGTCAATAATGCATATGGATCTTACGCATCCTCAATTTGTTGGAGGTGAAATAAAACAACTTGATCTTGATCTATCATCAATACTACTGATATACGGTTAGTGTGCTGCTATAAATTGAACTTTATAGCGTTGTCCAAATGTTCAAATCTTCACCAACTTGGCTAAAGAGAACGATTTGGTGAGCCTATCATCTTATACACTATGCTTTGGTTCAGACGTTTCTCCAACGAAATTATCTTGGTAACTCACAAGATATCACAATGCATATTATAGCACGCTATAGATTCGTCTATTTTTGTTAGAGACAACTTGTAACGTCAATTGAACTGTCAATTTGCTTACATTGTATATCTCACGTCAATGTGTAACGTGTTTGTTCATATTCATCTCTAACAAAAGTGAAATTGGTATCAATCATAGATTGGTATTGATCTACAAGGAAGCAATCAGTGAACGTTTTAAGGGATTATGCACACACACACACACACAAGAGAAGTTCGACAAAATGCTGGCAGTGGCAGAAGTATCAGAAGAAATACAATAGAGAGTACATGCATGATTATTTAAAAGCGGTAAATTATTTAGCTAGTCTAATTGTCAAACTCTTCAGCACCAACCGACAGTCCCCTTTTAATTAATTTCATCTTTAAGTACAAAACTGTGCGATGAATTTTCACTTTGGAAGCCCAAAAATACAGTCACACTATACATATTGCAGGGCAGTAAGAATGATACCTTCATCTGTGATGCTGGTACATCATCTCATTCCTATTCTTGATACGGCTTTTACTGCTTCTAATGATTATCATAATACATCTGGTATTATTTTTCCCAGATCACCTTAAGGAGTCAGATGGTTCCAAAAGTCGCCGATACCCTGAAGAACGCCTGGTCTGGATTACTACGTTGATCACCGACGCGATCTTCCATCAGATCCATTTTCTGTGCACATTCACAAATAATTTTTGATTGCCGATGTTATAAATGATCGGCAAAATAGTACTGTGATTGCAGATTATTTACGTTTTATTTGATATTTCTCATTCCCGTTGTGTCATTGTTTGCGTCAATCACGAACGAGATTCGAAAAAAGTCCTGATGGTCACTTATTTATTGCTACAATAGGAGGCAAAGACAATGATCATTTATCTTAGTGATTATCTCGTCTGTGGTCACGTAATTATCAATACAGGAGTGGGCAAATAATGGTAATTAATTATATAGGTGATTATTTCGTCACAAGTAACCGCTATTTTCTTCTGTAAAATAGAACTCCATAATTAATGTAACAAACTGTCTTGTCTGATTCCGAAATCGTAATCAGAAAACAGGAATCTTGGCTCATTGTGCGTAATGGCTCTATTGTCAATCGATTTGACAAGAGGTATAGTTATAATTCATAATTTTCATCTGTGTCACATGGATATAATTCATATATACATGTAATATATTAGTATTCACCTTGAAATTACAAGTTTTGAAGACATTCATAAAATTAAAGTAAAATTTCGACAGGAAATTATTTTTAGAGTATAACGTTTTGACTTTTTTGTGCTTTCTCGTATAGTAAATCGTTGGCCCCTTAGCAACCCGCGTGAATAACCACCAACCGCATTTGTCCAACCTATTTTGATGAGCCCAAAAGATTACACTTTCTTCTTGCATGATCCCATGTAAGCAAGATTTTAGACATACATGATATTCTTTGTTATCATTGTTATATCGTCCTTGTGTCTAAGAGGTAACAAACGGACGTTTCTGTGTTACAGAGACATCAGTCGCCTCCATCCACCTTATATATATATATATATATATATATATATATATTACATTGTATAGTGTGAGAGAAAATGTTTTCACGTAAAGAGGAGGGGTACTAGTAATCATATTGGAAAGAATTTATGGTTTCAAACACACACACACACACAAATGTATTTTATGAATTTATCACGGCGATGTAACTTCGACAAAAATGTTTCCCTAGATGTCTTGTAGAATGACACACTAGCGTAAAATACGCGTCGTCGTGACTTCAGTACGTATCCAAAGCGATGATTTATTCTGTCAGAATTTTGCTTGTTAAATATTGCTGCAATGGGACAAAAACGAGAAATAAATGCCATAATTTCCATTATTCCAAGAATCTATGAAAATCTGAAAGCTTTAAGAGTAGGCGCTTTGAATAACATCTATGGTGTTTATATAGCTGACTCTGTTTTACACATAATGGGCGATAGTTAATCTATCCATGTATGTAAACCACACCCAGGAGAGTTACACTTGCCACAAATGAGAGTTAACTAAAAATAAGAGTGAGTTTGAACGTATGATGGATACTGCCGGAGTGCAGTTACGCAGTTCTTAAGATTTTCTTTCTTATTTGCCGATTAAATAAAGACGCACAAACACACACGCAAGATCAGAATAATTATTATGCACGCTTTCATCATTAGAAATCCATTCAGTCCCGGCCACGTATAAGTATCGTAAGTACAAAGTACAACAATGTTGTATACATTAGTATGTTGTGGTGCAAAGTAGTTGATGTAACTATATATATATATATATATATATATATATATATATATATATATATATATATATATATATATATATATTATATATATATATATATATATATATATATATATATATATATATATATATATATATATATATATATATATATATATATATATATATATATATATATATATATATATCGAGAGAGAGAGAGAGAGAGAGAATTAGTCTCGAAGTTGTTACAGAGTCATTTAAACGCTTAACATGGTTTACAACACTTTCCTCGTGTAGTAACCCCATGGCAATTATAAAGGAACAATGAATTTTAGGGCCACTAACACTGATCAAAAACACCATCATCTCCAATGTTGTAACATACTACCGCCATGGCGATAGAAACGACACTGGGAAGTAGACATTGTTTAGCCTGTGACGTACAGGACATGTAACACATTTTTAGAATCTTGTAAACTATCCAAAATGTGCTAGATGACTACAACTGTGCCAGAATAGTAATCTCACAAGGGAATGCATGCTGTTGTATTGAACGAATGGGAAAAATACAACAAAACACGCAATTTCAGAACAGTCGAAGAAAATGCATGCGCATTATAAAAGACATTAGACACAGTTCAGTCTATTACAAAGGTCATTTAATTCATGCGCATTTCGTATATAAAATACATTAGAAAGAACTAACAATCGTGTCATTTACACTTACAATTATTCATTCAATCTATTACAACACAAACTTATCGACGGAAAATGTAAATAAATTACATACGTGCTTTGATACAAAAACGTCAAATATTTCTATTTCTGAACCATACAATTCCAAACACAAAATACATGGTGAACAACATGCATGAACCAAGGGAGTCTGTGAGGAAAGCGAACAATCTGTATACCATTCTGCTTTGTTCATTATTAATTATTCATTATTTGTCTGAAATATTGTTGAATTATACGTGAAAGAACTACAACAACAAACAAAACAAAACAAAATGCGAGAAAACATCATTATAACAGAATAACATCAGGTTTGAGCACGGAAAAAAAAATAACCTCATTCAATATCTAACCACACAGTGTGAATTTTGTCACAAACAATCATGAACTTGGGTGCACTACAGTTGACGCAATCCCAGAAAAACAATAACGACGGAACGACGAAGCAAAGACACGACATGCTGATCAAAGCATGGAATTCTGCAAATGACTATGTAAAAATATAAATATCCTATGTCCCCATACTAAAGTATTTTTTTTCTACTGTGAAGTCACATTTGATTTCATGTCACATGACAAGCATCCTTGTAATTTGTTCCTGAGCCATATACGGTCCGAGACTCGACAGAAGACGAATTACCAACGAGAAGAAATGTGGATTGCAAATTGAAGTGACCGTGCGTGTTATCTACTTGCTCCCGTGTCTTTAATGCTAGTAAAAGTGGCAAACAGTGCAAACGGGTAGTATGTGTTGTATGTTTGTATGTGTGTGTACATATGAGCTTGTTGACACTGCTTAACAGAACACTACCTCATTTTTACCTTCTTGTACAGGTTTGGGAAACAACAGATTCCCAAGAGGTGTGTTTTCCCAAAGGTTTGTGATATACCTCATGTGCCAGTTTCTCAATAATCCTTCCTTCTTGCTCCTGGACTAGCGTAATTGACTTTTATACATCATAAGTCTCTTTTAAAATATAGAGAGGACATTATAAAAGCTTTGAATATCATAAAGCCGACTGCTTTAACTGCTTATACATTGTATTTTATTCATCATTACCAATTACATGTAATATTAACGTCACGATTATCGTATCTTATTTTTACGCATCCGTACACGGAATCCAAAAAGAACAATGAACTTAGATTTTTCTTTGAGAGAGAAGTACAATGAGGGCAACCCTCCAGACTATATTAGTGCCTGAGTGCGCAAACTTACAAAGCACTTCATGCTATGATGTAAACTGACATGTTGCAGTTACCAGGCAGACGTCCGAAACAGATAATTCACTGCAAAGAATACTAGCATGGAATAGTCCAGAATATGTTTAGAGGTCATGAGAAATATTACCACTTTACCTTATGAGACTCAGACTGACACCAGATTCAGTCATACATTATCGGCGGCTTGCATTTCACGCAGAACCTGATAGCCGAGTCCGTTCCTGAGAACAAACCGTATCGAATAATACCAGGAGAAGTGTGGACGACTTCTCGAACGACCAATTATAGTACACACTGGCACAGTTTGATGTTTTCGCCGGGTAAGCGTTTTGTATAGACAAACTCAGTCACCTTAAAGAAAAATCCAGGTCCACTGAAGGACATTTAAAGCATTTCATAGTAATTTAGACAAGGAAGCAGACTTGCATTGACTGTCAGTGATTTCGTGTATATACACATATTCACATCAATTGGTTTAGACTCTACTACCAAAATTACATGATTTTTTTTTTCGATCTAGAAGTAAAGTGATTACCCCACATGAACAATTGACGAAGCAGATACACAGGGCAGTGCTCGATTTCATAATCACATGCAAGGAGACATGTCATCACCGATATCAACAATGAGATAAAACTGTGTAGGACGAGTACAATTATTACGAGTACAATTATTAATTTGGTCTGGGATTTTGTGACGAGCCTATAGAGAGAGAGCGATTCTGTACACCGAAGCCTTGGGTTTGTGTTATGAGATGGACAACCATTTGAAAGGAAATGCACTTCAAATAAGATTATGCCCTTGAGATCAAAATAATGAAAGAGGTCAAACGAGAAGAATTGAAGGAATTCAAGAACAATGAACACAATATCCCCCTCGATCCAGAACTTTTCACATAAAGGCAATGCATAATTTAAAATATGATTTGGTCATGTCAGAACTCTTTGACTCGAATTCTTTACCAAGTACAATGCTCGTGTAAGCTTTACCAAGCTCGGGAAAATCATTAAGATTTCCAAATATTCTTTGTTTGCGGGAAGGGTCGCATTATTTCCTAAGGACCGAAAAACAAACAAAAGTTTGCCAATCAAGTAAATGTTTCATAACGCTGGGTGTTTCTTCTCAAAATTTCAAGTATGTTTCTCAACACAAGCACACTGTTTAATCGGCCGAAATGAAACTAAAGCACTTTAATGTGATAAGGGGTAACGGACATTCATGCAGCATAGTGACATTATTAACAAAGGCACTGTGAAAAGTGGTATGCCCTCCTCATCGATCAACCAAATCTATTAAATGTCATCCATAACCTTCCTCAGGACACGGGTCATGTAAGACGTTCCATTATAATGAGAAAAATACACGGATAATTTCCAAAACCTGCAATTCGTATGAATAACATATAGTGTGTATAGTAATGTGTATGGCAACGCGTGGGTGTGCATGCTCAGAATGCGAGGACAAAATGGGTCTATACGTGTTTAACAAGACCTTGTTCACATCTCCATGTAGAAACTGATATGTTTCGTGTATGATCTGCTGGAGGTAATCAGGGGGAATATCGACTTGTGTGTGGGCGTGCACACATGTGTACGTAACAGATGGAGCTTGTAGCTTGTGTTGACAAGAGATCGAACTCGTCATGAGAAACATGGTGTGTCACAGAAATGCGCTAACTTTGACATTAACTTGGTTTGATAGTATTTCATCTATGCAAAAATTTAGAGTACTGTTATTACCAGAAATGGTATTCATTCACATTTGAACCCGCATCAAATGTATACAGGAAGACAAAAGTAAAATGTATTGGAAACAAATAACAAAATGGGGGAATAACGAAACAAAAATCACACTTACACACCAAATTGTTCTATAAAAACAAGATGTTGAATGAAAATATGACAGTTGATACATACAGATGGTAACATTTTGTACACCTATGCTACTGCGCATTTGCATATTTAGTATTTATTTTAGAACAGCAATGATAAGTCCATAAATGTTGTCAACGTCCTTCAGACCAGTAAAATGTGGAACTTAGTAAGAGTGAAGGTACCTGTTTGGACGTATGGAAGCAATATTAGTACCATTTTCAAAATTGTCCAACTGAGTGTATTTGGCATATCTTTACCTCCGTATACCCACGTCATTACCGAACGCTAGAGACACGTCGGACTTCCATCAAAGTGGCACAGATGGTGATACCTGGTCGCGCAAAACGAGATCAGATCGTCACTGCACGCCATTTCTCGACCCAAACAGAAAGGGATTTCGTCTCAACAGCCGACTCAACAGCCGAATTTCTACCACTGACTTTCCAGCCTGCGGGAATTTGGCCTCATCCGGCGTCTGCTCAAGCATTGTCGTCACAGCCGAGTCGTGTCTCGAGCTGTTTCAAGATATCTCGTGCGGTGGGTCGCTCCTCCGGTTGCTTGGTCCATGATTCGACGATGAGTCGCCGGTACCAGTCGTTCTCATTGTGGTTGTCAGGAAATTTAGGGCGCATGTCATTTGCCACGACACCGAAGATGACGACATGATGGTTTTCACCAGCGTAAGGCGTCTCCCGTGTTAGCATCTGCCATAGGCTGATTCCGTAGGAGTAAATATCGGCTTTTGTTGTGGGAGCGCCGCCACACAAAAGTTCCGGTGCGCGATACCCGCAGGTACCTGTGAGGTAAGACCTATTTGTTGGACTTCTCAACCCCTTCTCTTCAGATCCAAACACCTGTTGTGAACAACCATAGTCTCCAAGACGACAAATATCTTCATCGTCCACGATAACGTTGGCTGGCTTGATGTCCAAGTGAGCTATGCCGTGTGCATGGGTGTGTTGCAAGGCGCGAATGATATGGAGGGCAAATTTGGCGCGACGTGGTAGTGGCAGTTGTTCAGATTGATCATTAATGAGCTGTTGCAAATTTCGTTTCCCAGCGTACTCCATGATTATGAACGCACCTGCCTCGAAGTCTTCCACTGCGCTGGTCGCTAGAACGTTAACAATGTTTTCGTGCTTTAAGTAAAGGGCGTTCACTTCCGCTCGAAAGCTCTGCAGCATAGCTGCCGCGTTCGTCCTCCGAGGACGAAGAGCCTTGACCGCCACCCTCTGACCACAGTATTTTCCAACAAACACTGAACCGAATCCACCACTTCCTATAAGTCCCTCAACGTGGAAGTCCGCGTTGACTAGGTCCTGATGCTGCACTGCTACATTATCGTTATCGTCCGTCACACAGTGGTATGTCGTTCGAGAGGCGTGCTGGTGTGTGATAATCCGAAAGTTAGTATTCATGACCCACTCCCCCATCACTAAATCTGTATTACCTCCTGTAATTCCTGCACTCTGCAATCCAACTGATAATTTCCTTTTATGGTAACAGCGACAATAGCGTTCATCTTCTGCAGAATGGTATTCTCTGTTCCTTATCACACACTCAGAATGTTTTCGTTTGATATCCAAAGTTTTCGAATCGCTTATACGAGGGCACAGCAAGTTCTCTGTGGACGTCGTCCGGCGAGTCCGCTGCAAGTATGCTCTGTAGATTCGCAAGAAGGCGAAGTGCCGCGAAAGGAGACGCAAAATTACCTCAAATATTTTGGTCATTGTGAAAGTCAGGCGTCACGTCATTGTCAAGTAAATCAGGTCAACTACATCTTTGCATCGTATCCAATGAACGGTGAAGAATGATAGTAAGAATCCCATCAATGCTATTGCTGTGTAAGGCTGATTGGCAGTACATCATGAGAACTGGTAGCAGGTGATTTTTTTTTCCATTCCAGGTCTAGACATAATCGATCAATTGAGGCTGCCCTGGAATATCAGCTGTTGCTTGAGAAAACAAAACACTAGGAAAACAAGCTCACGTCTGGTACCGCATGAGGCCTAAAGACGAGTAGTGCCAGTGTTTGGGTTTCCAAAATAAATCTAATCTGAGTAAAGGTGGCACTTTAAGTACTCCAAGCCATCATCATGCGAATTAGTGAATCCAACACAAACACATCTTCTTGTATTGAAGGTGACGTGCAACAGCTTGATATATCCAAATCATATACCTTATGACTAAATTGTGATCAATGTGATCCTTGAGCAGATAAACAGGTGTCCCATAGAGCAACGCAGAGTATTCACAAAATACAGATTTATTCACAATTTTATACAAAAGAGTAAAACGATTGTGACTTTTCGCAGCACAGTTTTAATAGTTTCCAAAGGTATTCACGTTCAGTTGCTCCTTGAGGTAGATATCACGAGGAATATTTGGCCGAGACAAATCATGCGTGTGGCATACTTCTTACTCACATTCCCGGTACACTGCTGCCAACATATTTTCATATTACATCCTATTCAGCGGTAATCAATCAGATGTAAACAATCTTAAGGTTGTTCGCCGAGTATTGTCAGGGTATATAGCAGGTTTCATTATTGCCGTATATCAAACTAGCACAAGTTGCGAGGGCTTCTTTGAATCTTGAAGATAGGACAATGAGAACTGATTGTAGTCACCATAGCAGCTCATTGAACTTGTTTTATTCCTTTAGGGACAGAAGTCAGTTCTCGAATCCTGATCACACTTGCAAACGATCACTTACCAAGATTAACCATTCTGTTAACGAATGTGGTAAGTTGACAAATTTCACGTCAGGCCCAGTCTCCGTCGTATCTTGTCATCATTCCGATGATTTGATAGAAAAGTGAACATGATAATCTCATTGCGATTGTCCGAAGACACACCCACACTCCATAAGCCCAATAGGCCGACACGACAACAGAGACGACTGCATATACTGAGCTACACAAAACATACCGCTCAGAAATCTTGACACAACGTTTGAATATTATGGGAACATGTTGCTCGCCCAGTTACCCAGTCAGCTGTGATGTGCGGTACCCGCATTTTTCTTACGTGCAAATATTGTTTTTATGTATTATGGTGTACTAGTACTAAGGGAAGACTGCGTTGAGCTGTCATCGTGCTGTCGATCACAGCTGCTATAACAAAAAGCAGTGTAAAACAGGTATGCGTGTGTTTTTGTATAAGCCTGTGCGTGAGTGTGCGTGTTTGTAAAAGAGCTGCAATCTATGCTACCAAAGTGAACGCTCTGTATTGATTAAACAAAAACAACGTTTGTTCATTTTTTTTGGGGGTCAGTTTTATCAGTCAAGCTGAAGAACACGCAAAGATGAGTATATACACACACTGTAGTTTAAGTTTCATTGAGTAAATTTTATTTCTCCACTTGTATGAAAGAAATCAGTATGACAAAATCAAACATTTTCACATGAAAATATGAACAAGAGCATTCATTGCAAATATATAATTATATAAAAAAATACTTATATTATATTTTATGGTATACATTCATGTATACAGGTGGAGGAGACCGTTATCGATAAGTAAATCTTTTGACTTGGATATAACGGCCTCTAGACATTATGACTTGTTACAGTTCTCCCCTTTTTTACCTGAAGGAACAGAGCACATACACACAGAATAAATAATGTAAACTTTCAAGTATCTACAATGTTGTTTGCCAGAGGAGAATAACACAAAGGGGATAATAACAAGATAGAAACGAAACTATGGGAGAAGAATAAAGGAGTTCCAAAAAGGGAAGGTAAAGAGAAGAGAAGAGAAGAGAAGAGAAGGAAAGCGGGTATACAGTATTCAGGAGTTGGGAGCTTTATCCAGAAACCCCCCCCCCCCCCGAATATTATCTAAAAAATTATATTTCAAACGATAAGAATTACAGTCAACCAATTATCATGATTTGGGGATAAAATAAATCGGTAAGCATAATTTCTAGCTCGAGTGATACGTTGCGAGTATTTTTTTTTAAATTAGATGATTTAAAACACTGTAAAGAAGATCTGCGTCTATGGATAAGATCATCAGTCAACCAATATCTGGACCATGATGTGTACAGACTTTTGAGCTGTGATAAGACGAAGATTTTCCAAATGATAATCTGTTGCACCCTGGGTAGGCTATAAATAAATACTGAAGTTTGAAATATACATATCTTTAGACATTTCATAGAGCTGATTGTTAGTATATCTATACATGTATATTGCTTTCATGTATGATGGGAGATTTTAAGAGTCTTTAAATCATGAAACAAACTTACAGTGTGTACAAAGAATAGTGAGAGTCACAATACCGACATACATAAGTCATACAGCCCACTAGTTCACAGCCCACGAGTTCCACATTAAGTAAAGAAGCTCACTAGTTATACAGCCCAAAAGTTCGACATCAAGTAAAGTGAGCCCACGAGTTATGCAGTCCATGAGTTCGACATCAAGTAAAGTAAGCTCACGAGTTATACAGCCCACGACTTCGACATCAAGTAAAGTGAGCCCACGAGTTATACAGTCCATGAGTTCGACATCAAGTAAGGTAAGCCCACGAGTTAAACAGCCCACGAGTTCGACATCAAAAAGTGAGACCACGAGTTATACAGTCCATGAGTTCGACATTAAGTAAGGTAAGCCCACGAGTTATGCAACCCACGAGTTGTACAGCCCACGAGTTCGACATCAAGTTAAGTGAGCCCATGAGTTATACAGCTCATGAGTTCGACATATATACGTATAAGCAAATAAAGCCTATGCATGAGTTTGACACTTAAAGGCATAATTTTCCATTTGCAGATGAAACAAAAACCCAGCATCAGTGCTTCAAACTAGTTCTAAAATGTGAGTTAGGGATAGAAACGACCAATATGAAAATTTGAACCAGTATAATCGATGTTAGATATTGTTAGATATTTTTTTTTAAATGTGAACAATAGTTATAATAAAAATGTTTCCAGACTAAACCGTTTACAGTTATGGTTTAATGAGAAAAATAGTGATATCTCCTCATATTTCAGGCTTTATTGCAAAAAGTTGATATGGTCGGATGTTTTGTGATACAACTGACCTACACATATGCATCAAAAGTGATATCTTGAAAATTTTTAAATCACTGCTCCCAAAGGTAAGCAGGACCTTTAAGCAAAAAAGGCTCACGAGACGGGCACCATGCAAAGAAGGCTCACGAGACGACACTACGCAAACAAAGCCCATGAGACCGACACAACGCAAAAGAGGTTCACGTCGAGACCGACACTGGGTAAAAGAAGGTCCACGAGACAGACAGGATGAACAGCGCCATTTATAAACCAATGAATAGTGCGCAGTTGTGTAGGATGTCCCGATAATGGCATAAGGAAGAAATAAGTGAAAGGTGCTACTTCAAGGTGTTACCGCGTCAGTTGCCCTCTCTGACCCCCTCAAATTTTCAAGATCTCTATTTGTGTGTGCCTGTGTGAGTGTTTGTGCAAAAATTGATACAATTTATTAAAAGTTTGTTTGTTAACTCCTCGATATTTTGAGGCAATCTCGCTCCCCTCCCTTGAAAAAAAAAAATGATTAAAAAATTGATTTAAGAAAAAAAACTGTACTTGGACATAGTTATTGCAGTCTAGTGGGATCTTGAAAGAAAATATGACTGCTATTAATATAAAATATTGTCTTATAATAGTAATGTTGTTGTGCATGCTGTTGTATAACAGTTCTATATGAAATAAGGATTACAAGTACCCTCGCCGTCCATTTTTTTTTTTAGGAAGTAGTGGAATTCATCCCCGAAGCCGTCCTGTTCCTTTCTACATACAATCAATCAGGAATATAAATATATACGTATTGAAGCGTCCATAGGGGGGAATATACGTCTGAAAACCAGGTATCTGAAGGGGAATTCGTTCCAAAGGGGAAATTTTTGATTCCCCTTAAAGGGATTGTATAGTTTTGGTTGAGACCTAATTTCAGGTTTCTAACATTTTTTGGTGAGATAATGAGAAATCTCTCATGAAATATGAAAGAGCGTGTAATTCTATGAGGAATTCAACGTTTATTTGATGAAAATTGGTTTTGAAATGGCTGAGATATCCACAAAAAAAAAAGGCGCTTCTCATAAAGTGTGGGACCGACACTTTATTACGATCACTATGTTTTACTTTGTTTTTGGATGTTTCAGTCATTCCAAACCCGACTTTCATCAAATAAACTTTGAATTCCTCTTAAAATGGTATGTGTTTTCTTGGTATCTCGCAAAAGGTTAAAAGCCCAATTCTCATCTCCAGCAATACTGTACCATCCCTTTAAGGCTTTGTGTTTTTCAAAGCCTTATCATTGATCTGGGGCGTCAGGACTACTCCACAGTAGGGCACAAATAGCATAGTGTGTTGAGGACTGTGCCATCAGTACAATTTAGGGGAGATCGGCAGGGATGCAAAAAAAAAAAAAAAATGGTGATAGAAAAGGGGTCATGCATGGGGGAATTTAGATACATCTGCTTTTTATTTTAAAAAAAAGAATTGTATTTTCTCATTAACATACAGGATTTAGTGGTAAATGAGATGCATTTTGTGCTCTTGTCAGTTAAATTCTGCATTGAGACCATATATGTATAATTTCATAATTTTTCAAAAAGGGCAATATCTGCATTTTTCTGAATATTTTCATGCTTTTTATCAAAATTCCCCCAAACTATCATTTATTCCGCATTTTTCTTTTATATATCTGGCTGAAAATAGCGTTATATATATATATATATATATATATATATATATATATATACATAATGTATAATGTCCATATTCAGCTCCGTCCACTTGTGAAATTAACTTTTACAAGGAAATGTTTCACAAAATGATCAATGTCACAGCGCTTACCTGCTTTACATGATCTGAAGGGGATGTAGTAATCAGCGAAGGTGTGGATTTAGTATGAATTCACAGAAAATAACGTAATCTTCTATCAAGGTAACATTATGATTTAGGAAAAAATGCATCCACAAAAACAGCTATTTATCCCTATTCAAAAAATACAGTTTTGAGGAGAATATAATATTACGAACACAAGCTCGCAAATCGAGGATCCATTGCTGCGTACCTTAAGGTCTTCATCAATTGAATTTCATACATTATAGTTACAGAGACGAATTGGTTCTCTAAAACTTTTTAGCAGTCGGGTAGGATATCTAATATTCATTTTAACTAGTGTAGTGATGAGAAAATAAGGGGTAAATCTTACATCCTGCCCGTACATCTTCTAGCTGGAAATGGGGAAAGGTTATTAAAATTAGTACGATGTCATTATGAAAACCAGAAATTGAAGCCACACATTGTTCTTGTTATTTCCCCTTTTCCACTTTTATGACATTAATGCAACACTCTGTACAGGTACACACTTGTAGTCGTGGGCCTCTTCTCCGTAGTGTCGGTCTCGTGGGTTTTGCTTTTGTTTTGGTTTGTTTTGGTTTGTGTTTGTTTGTTTGTTTTTTTTTTTGCCTGGTGTAATAATTCAGGGTTTTATTTGATTAGCGTCGAACTCACTCACGAGGCTGTATGACTCGTGAACTATATAACTCGTAGGCTGTATGACTCATGGACCTATTTTCAATGTCGGTTTCGTTGATCGTATATGACTCGTGGGTGTCGGTCTCGTGGGATGACCCCAATTTACGGCACGTTTTTGTAATGACAATAATAAAGTTGGTTTTGCCAAGTAGTGACACTATTTTCCCACACAATATTACTGTAGGTGATGAATGGGGTAATTGTTTGTTTGTTTGTTTGTTCATTTTCAATCTGAGAAGATGGCTGGATATCCAATATTCAGCTACGCTAAGCTGATTTTCCATGGGGTTCAATTGCGTGTGAGGCGGGACCATTTCACCGGGTTAAACACCCTGCTCTAAATTGACTGCCGAACATGTTAAATTGGATGCCTAAAAATGAATTCGAATGAACGAGCGCAGCATAAATAACACGCGACTACGTGACTATAAAGTGAATGAACGAATAGCGGAATGGTGCTTGTCTTACGAATTTCAGTTGAAAAAAAAAATGATTAGAATGAGGTTAGAGGTAATTCGAATGCTCCAAAATTAATTTGAATGAAGAGATCATAAAATTGAAATACCGAACATGCATCTAGGCGAAATTTTGCTGAACTGAATGCAGCAATAAGAAATTAGACTGAAAAAGGCGTGAAATTGGCTGGGAAAAACCTATAAAAACCTACTCCATACACCCGTGCACGCTCAATGCATTTTCGATAGGCCTGCTTGGAAATGTAGTTAATATTAGATTTGATATTAAATTGATAAATTTTCCTCTTCCACAGAACATAACGTAATACTATGCATTAAATATCATATACTAGATATAGTTGCAAAGTTCTTGTCATCCTCAATACTTACGTTGACGGTGAGATTGTCTGACAATCGTGCCATTTACTGCTTTTTCAATGGGATGATGTCGTGTTCTCGTAATCATTGAAAGCAGTAGTAGAGTTTTACTTGTAGTACGTAGAGTACAACGAGCGCCTTCAACTGGTATTTCATGCAACATGAGAAAGTGAAATCATCTAGCTCTCTTAAGGACTAAAATTACATTCATGTCCACCATTGTACATAGGCCCGAAATTTGTGGAATCCAACTCTGGACTATAAGATAAAAACATTCCCTAACTGTATTCTTTTAAGTACAAGTTTATTATTATTATTTTTTTTTTTTGCTTGAGTCCTACCGAGGCAGTGTTTCCAATTAATCCATAATAAACTTATTATCATTATCCCCAGATAATGAAGTGCATGCATACTTTATTTCATCAGCGCAGCTTTAAAGGGGATGGCTAGTAACTGATTCGTGGGAATCAGTGGGAGTGCTGGGGATGATTGCCCCAATCCTTGTGGGATTCATTTAAGAGTACATTTATATCTATTGTTGTGTGAAAATTATTTGCTTCAGAATGGTCTCATATTTAAGTAATGTGCAGTTTAATGCTTCAAGGTTAGCATGTCTGTACAGTGACGGGGCGATTAAACTGCACATTACTTGAATTATGAGACCATTCTGAAGCAAATCATTTTCACACAACAATAGATATATAATGTACTCTTAAATGAATCCCACAAGGATTGGAACAATCATCCCCCAGCATTCCCACTGATTCCCACTGATGAGTTATTAGCCATCCCCTTTAAAGCACGCATTATACAGTCAACTGTGTGTACTCAAGATCAGAGCCTAGGGCTCTGCTCAAGACCGTTTGTAATTATCGTGTACAGATGTATTATGTTATGTTGTGGAAGAATAAAATGAATAAATTGGATATCATATTGAATATCAACTGGATTTCCAAGCAGACTAGAGGAACGCATTGAATGTGAACTGGTGTGTTACTGAAGGTTAGAGGAAATATCCAACAAACTTTCATACTTGATCAAACGGTCTATTCGCCCTGTTCACGCTGCAGGTCACTAGTAACTCATTACACCTTATGGAATAGTTTTGTTATACACATAAGGGCTTACATGAAGGTCAGGGAGGTGCCTCCCTGATAAGATACATTGTACTGGGTAAGCAAGAATCATCACTACAGCACTATGTTGAGCCAGCCCCCCCCCCCCCCCCCCCCCCTCTTTGAACACCCACCCTGCGCAGACGATCACTCGAGCGCACGAGATTCAGCCGCACACACGGTGATTGGGGGAAAGTTTATGCAAACGACAGACGCGTCAAATAAAAATAGGGGGCAAAAGAAAAATAAAACACATGCATTTGAAATTGTTCTTGAGTTAAGAAGTTAAATTTTCTTATGAATAACATTGAATAAGTATATAATATCTAAAATATCGAATTATTACTTGTAAGGTAGTAATATTTGTGTATTTTCTTTTTTGGTTAGCTATCAATCTACCCTTGCAAAATTTCGCCGTTTCGCAATCGCTTTGGGAACGATCATATCGGCCAAAGCCTTGCTGCATGCGTGATGATTGGTGGTACGGTGTAACGTGAGTCGTTTGTGTGCGTGTGAGTGGCATGTATTGTACGTTCGTACAACTGAGCAGCTGGACGAAGGAGCGGCGGATCTAGTTGATCGGATCATCAACAGCGCTCTATCCCGTGAGTCCCGGTACGCGGTACCGACACCGTATCGATGCAGGATGGTGTGGCAGTCGTCGCGGCATAAATGCAGCTAGTGATACTTACTAGTACGTATAGGACCTACAGCACGCTGAAGC
The DNA here is from genome assembly GCF_964275005.1 of Diadema setosum. Taxonomy (NCBI): domain Eukaryota; kingdom Metazoa; phylum Echinodermata; class Echinoidea; order Diadematoida; family Diadematidae; genus Diadema; species Diadema setosum. The sequence continues at coordinate 19,245,563 of NC_092694.1, forward strand.
CACAGTTTAGGACCTAGATCAACTTCTATGCTCCTGAAACTGGTTAGAAACAACTTGTTTGGACCTGGTTCCCGATGCATGTTATATCGACATCGGCAATCCATAGTGATCGTGCCTCCACTCATCATACTCTCATGTTGTCTAGACTAGTAGTATTCTAATCTGTGCTTGCTACACTGAAGTGATGCCGTCGCCACGAACTTTGCCAAGTTCTCGTCGTCGTCGTCCTCGATACCAGCGCCAAAGGTGAGATTGTCTGCCGTTTCTCAATGGGATGATGTCGTGTTTTCGTAATCAGTGAAAGCTGTACGATCTATCTCAGTATCTAACGGTAGACTCTTGAGTACTCTGCAGACTAACGTTTAACGTTAGAGTTCACAGCCTAACGTTAGGCCTGTCTACTGTAGCGATTTTGGGTCTTTGATATTTGTGATGTTTATGCTGTGCTATATGGTCGCTGGAGTAATTATGAGGCTCCAACTCAGCACTCACAATCCCTTGCACACACGCACTTCACCTCAGCCTCAGCCTGCTCAGGTAGTTCATTGCTGCTGGCAAACACACTCATTATTCACATGCAGAGGACTATGCTATCTGGCATGGCACACGTCACTCAATCATTGTCATCAACATGATCAGATGAGCACAATAATAATTTGCGCCAGAAGTAACTAATACATACCGTCTCAATGATGGTCTTTATTCACTGGTCAACGTGGTACATGTAGCAACCAGGCCAAAGCGTGGAAACAACTCATGAACTGCTACTAAGTATTTGGAGAACGCTGATCTATTAATGGTACAAACTGGACCTGCACTCTACTACACAACAGGTACTAAGTGCATGCTGCAAGCACTAGGAACTCCCAGCTTCCCTGCATGTACTCACTACTGAGTACTAGAGATGCAGAACTAAACTGGATGAATTGTAAGGGGGCAGCTATAAGACTGCAGCTGTAAGACTGCAAGGTTCCTGACACACTGCTGAAAGACACCGCTGCTAGACAACTGAACTTTTACTGCGCACATGTGGCCTTTTATACCCAGGCCAAGTGGCAAAGGGCACTGCCACACTGGACACACTAGCATTTGTTTATACATGTGTGTGTATATCATTCATTGGTTTAACACAGTGCAGGGAATTTCTGACTATATGCTGCCCTCTAAGGCCAAAGGCCAATTTTGTTACACAACCCCCCACCTAAATTGAAACGTCCCCGTTTCAACGAAAACACTAAAAAGAACAACATTGGACGGTTATATGAAGTATAAAAATATACTCAGTTAAATGTATAAAAGCTATACTAACGAACACATTTACACTGTACATAACGCTTTAAAACCCAATACGATCCTAAGACGTATTCAACGCAAAGTATCAAAACATCAATCTTTGGTGGAGATCAACGGCAGGAATGTTTCTGTGTTTGGCATAGCTTCCTACAAAAAGACATCAATAACACATGTTCTATAACTTAACCGTTAACTTAACTCTTCTTTCTCAAACTCACGAAGAGGAAACTTACGCGTTTGACACAATCTTAACATAAAACAATTGGAAGGCATGTTAAAAGCACATAATAATATCTGTAAATGGTTGCAGCTCAAAACATAAAAGCATGATGTTGAAACACCATTAATATGTAGCTCTATAGCATCTTATCACACACTACAAATTGTACCTGTACACTGTAATTACATGTGTACATCCTGATATCCAAGCGAGCTGCCTTGCATAGAAAACATTGCATAAAACAGGTCCTAATGGTGACGTCCTTAGTCCCTGACTAGAAAGAATACAGTACATTTATCATAATAAGACACTTGCATTACACTTGTATGCCCACAAATCCAAATCAGGACATACAGTGAATACATCAAGAAATTTGGCACGAATGTCAACATTACACAACAATACGAGGTAGCGATATTAATCCATTTTCTCGTCGCCATAGAAAATCTGTCCAACAAACACAAGCACAATTATAACTTGTCATTGGTGGTACCTGAATACACAGACCTGTAGGAGGGAAAAGAAACATAGCCAGAGTGAGAGAGCGAGAGAGAGCCAAAGTGTAGATACAGCTGCAGATACGGACAGGTTGAGGAGGATCTGAAACAGGTCGAAACGGAGTCAAAGCAGTAATCTGCTAGAGGGAGAAACATAAGACAAGAATTATAGAAATACCACCAAAGAGTTAAAAGTTTGAATCACAATACACACTGATATGATATTACATAGCAGAAAAACATTATCTGTTATACTTTTTTTTTTTTCACTCATCTTTCTGAAACTGAGGCTGCAGAACACAAACATTAAACATATAACTTTACAACTCAAGTACTTTAATCTGAACAATACTGTTTCCTTTACCTTGCAGCATGCAAGTTAGCGAGACTAAGCACCTGCAACGGTGTGTATGAAAAATAAATACAACTATTTACGAAGGTCATGCAGAATTGTAACTACATGTATGCATAAAAAAAATACTTCTTTTCTTTAAATGCTTTGGATACTTGTACTGACTAGGGTGTCTTTCCCTATCTGTCTCTTGTCAGCATTTCATATACAACAAATACTATGACATACAAAAATGAAAAACAACTAACTCGTTCACTTCTGTACATGTATAAGTTTGATGCCAGCTCACCATCAAATCTTATGAAACATAAAATTAAATCAGTTTCCCTTTTCTTTCCTTCCTTTTTGGCAAGGGAACTGTACACAACAAACATTATACTTCACAAATTATGTAAAGCGAGAAATCTGATATAAAAGGTTGTCATTTTGGCAAAAGTTTCCCAAACCACTGATAATATTTTTCTATTCATTGAACGTTCAAATTATCTCTGGGATATCTAATATGAAACGTTTTATTGAAAACTGGTGAAACTGGTGAAACTGGGAAAACCGGGAAAACCGGGGAAAACTGATGATATTGTCGCATCAAACTTATAGCATTCTGTGATGACATAGTACCAGAAAGGAAAAAAGGGAAAATTATGCTTAAACTGTGGGCCAAAATTATGATTAAAGTATTTGACTCTCTTTTGACATTCCGTAGTTGCAATTTACTCTTTTGTTCCATTTAGCCGGGACGACTGCTGCGTACGTCTCTGTGAATTCATTTTTCCTAATAAGCACCCCCTCAGCGTAATATTGGATGCTCTTTGTCTCCACTACTGTCGCCAGAATCTTATGGGCCGGCAGGGACGGGAGAGGCGTGATGGGGTTGGGGGCGGGGTCACTTTTGGCGGTGTGTGGGGCAAGGGGTTCATCCTCTACATCGTCGTCACGTTGAGCTTCCTGGGTGTTGTCCTCGTTGTCGTCGTCCTCGTCGTCGTCCTCGTCAGGGTCATCGTCGTCATCGTCGTCATCCTTGGCATCGGCCATCATCATAGCCAGCATCCCCCTCGGTTTTCCCCTTGGAGGCGTGGGGAAAATATAGGGGTCGGGGGTGGGTGCAAGGGAAATGACTGCAGGATTGCTGGGCGGGGGCTGGGCTGGCTGGGGCTGGGCTGGCTGGGGCTGGACTGGCTGGGGCTGGTATGGCTGGGGCTGGTCTGGCTGGGGCTGGTCTGGCTGGGGCTGGATTGGCTGGGGCTGGTCTGGCTGGGGCTCCATGACTTGGACTGTGCGGCGATTTCCCTCTAATTGGGTGGGGAGGGGCGCCGGTCTTCTGTGAGTATGCACATGTCGTATGTGCCGAGACAGGTTATATTGCTTGCTGCCACGGTAGTCGCACTCGTTGCATGCGAAGTCTCTGCCACTGTTGCCACCGTGCTCCCTTCTCAGGTGGCACTCCAGCCCCCTCCTTTCGGTGTAGGACTTCCCGCACCGCCTGCAAACGTAGGGGTCCCTTCTTTGTCTGTGGTAACGGCTGGAGCCTCGTCCCTCCATCTGCAATGTGCAAAAGATATGACATAATGCAAAGCTATTACTAATAAAAGAATTTAGGGGGTCTTCTTCTCCTTTTCGGATATCGCCTTGGCGGCTCATTGGGGATTGACTCATTTTCTGATATGTCACTCTGCATGGCGTTTTCCTCCATGGTTGGAGGTTGGCGAGGTGATGGGGCGGGGGATGTATCTTGCTGTGCCGGTGTACTGAGATCATGATCTCCTCTGACATGATCATAATCATTTGGCTCGTCTATTAGGGATTTGTCTGGCTTGACAGCCAGGACGTCATCATCCGGGACTTCTTTTGGCGATGGTTGTATGAAATCCCACTTTTTCCTTTCTTCTCCCCTGTATGGTTTAAGCCGGTCCGCATGCACTACCATGGGTTTGGCTTTCTCCGAGGCTTGAATTCGGAAGGTCACGTCCGATAGTTGTGTCACGATCAGGTATGGGCCTTTCCACCTAAGTTGTAGCTTTGGGGAGACCCCCTTTCTCCTTGAGTGGTCGTATAACCATACAAACATCCCCTCTCGCAACGCTGGATCCGTCACTCTCCTGTCATAATTACGCTTCTGTCTTGCTGCGTTTGACCTGTAGTGCCTTGCAGCTCTCTCATGCGCGTTTTGCAGTCGTTGCCTCAATTCTTCAGCGAAGTCGCCGAGGCTTTCATTTTGTGGAGGGGTGGATGGTATGGTCAAGTCAATGGGGAGACTTGTCTCCCTCCCTAACATCATCATATTAGGGCTTTCTCCTGTTGATTCTTGGGGTGAACTTCTGTAGGCACTGGTGGCGTAGGGGAGGACGTCGTCCCAGTCTTTTTCACCACCACTTTCCCCAATAAGCATCGACACAGCACTCAGTAGTGTGCGGTTGAATCGTTCAACCATTCCGTCGGATTTTGGATTGTACGCTGTTGTTCTCGTCTTTCGTATGCCTAGAAGTTGACACATCTCTGAAAATAGCTGTGATTCGAAGTTTGTCCCTTGGTCGGAATGTAGCTCATGTGGGACCCCAAAGCGACACACAAATTCTTCCACAAATTTCTTGGCCACCGTCTCTGCCCGTGCATCAGGTATGGCGTATGCTTCCATCCATTTCGTGTGGTAATCTCCTACCACCATTACCCACTGATTTCCCTGACTGCTCTTTGGTAGCGGTCCTAGCAAGTCGATCGCTACTCGCTCCATGGGCGCTCCAACCCGATACTGTTGGAGGGGTGCCAATCTCTTCTTTGGGGGCGATTTTCTTCGCTCACACAGCTCGCACTTTCTGATACACACACGTACATCAGCTGTTATTCCAGGCCAGTACAGCCTAGCCTTTACTCTAGCTAGTGTCTTCTTCAGCCCAAAATGTCCCCCCATTGGACCAGCATGCAACTCGGCTAAGGCTTCACTACGGAGTGCTTCAGGCAAAATCACTTGCCACTGCAGAGACTTCCCGTCATCTGCCTCCCATCGCCTACACAAAACGCCCTTGTGCATTCCCAACTGTTCCCACTGGGACCAATACGTTTTGGCTGACTTTGACATGTGTGAAATCTCTGACCACTTTGGTCGCGGCTTGTTTTCTTCTTTTGCTTCTACCAGCCATTTCAGAGTGTCATCATTTTCCTGTGCATTTCTCACATCTTGCCATGACAGAGAGGGCTTGGCTGCTATGCCCCTGACCATCTTCTCACCTTCTTCACTTGTACTGGGTGGTGTTAGACCGTCAGCTTCCCTAGCATGCTCCACCATTTCCTCTCGGCCACATTGTTTACATCGTTGGCGAGACAGCCCATCTGCATTTCCATGTTTCTTCCCAGGTCGATGTTGTATTTCAATGTCGTACTCCGCGATCTGTTCCAGCCATCTAGCCATTTGGGCCTCTGGATTCTTGAAATTTAACAACCATCGGAGGGATGCATGGTCTGTGCGGACAAGGACCTTTTGTCCATACAAGTACGGTCGATATTGCTTGAGTGAGGCTACCACTGACAGCAATTCTCTCCTTGTAGTGCAGTAGTTTCTTTCTGGTTTGGTGAATTTCCGGCTGTAGTAAGCGATGACCTTTTCTTCTCCATCTTGCACCTGTGATAAGACTGCCCCTAAGGCGTCGGCACTAGCATCTGTGTCCAGAATGAACTTACCCCCTGGCAATGGGTATGCTAGTATTGGCGCACACAGGAGTCTCTGTTTAAGTTCATCGAATGCTGATTGACATTGTGTTGACCACACAAAAGCTTGAGACTTTGCCGTTAGTTCATGTAGCGGGTTTGCTATCTCTGCAAAGTCTTTCACAAACCTTCTGTAGTATGAGGCGAGACCTAGAAAGCTTCTAACCTCCTTCTTGCACTTGGGTACAGGCCAGTCAGCCACTGCCTTGATCTTGTCGGGGTCTGTTGTCACTCCGTCCGCTGACACTACATGGCCTAGGTACAACACAGATGTTTGAAACAGGTGACATTTGCTTGGCTTGAGCTTTAAACCAGCATCTCGTAGACGAGAAAAAGTCACTCGCAGTCTCTGTATCTCTTCCTCTACTGACTCCCCAAAGACGATGATGTCGTCGAGATATATGAGCAGGATGTCCCACTGTAATCCTCTCATTACTCTCTCCATTAGTCGCTCAAATGTGGCTGGTGCGTTTGTCAGGCCAAATGGCATGACTTTCCATTTGTACAATCCATTTCTGACCACAAATGTTGACTTCTCCTGAGCATCTTCGTCTAGGGCGACCTGCCAATATCCTGAAGATAGATCTAATGTTGAAAACCACTTAGCCTTGCCAAGTGCATCGATGGTTTCGTCAATACGCGGAATGGGATATGCGTCTTTGATTGTTACCTCATTCAGTCGTCTATAGTCTATGCAGAGGCGTTTTGAGCCGTCTTTCTTCCGGACTAGAACGACATTAGCGGCCCAGGGGCTGCTGGACGGTTCAATCACTCCTCTTTTCTCAAGTTCTTTCACCTGTCTTGTAATCTCTTCCTGGTTACAAAGTGGTTGCCTTCTTGGTCGCTCTTTGATGGGTTTCGCATCTCCTGTTTCTATGCTGTGTTTCACCACATCCGTTCTCCCTATGTCTCCACTGTCGGTTGAGAAAACATCTTGAAAATCAAGGAGGCATTGCTTTACATCATTGTAGTGTCTTGGATGTAAATTTGCTTTACTTCTTTCAAACAAGTCCCTCAAGTGTTCAGGAATATCTGGCGGTTCAGCTGAATTTGTTGCTTGCACATGATCCTCCACTGTCACAGGTCTCACAACTCCCACAGTCATACCTTCTCGAATTGTTAACTCGTGTTCGCTGGGATTGAATACTCGCAAAGGAAGAGTCTCAGTGTCAGCTTCCACTAGTGCCCTGGCTAAAATTAAGCCTTTGCTTTCGAGATCGCTACCTCCATCGACTGCTTCAATGATAGCTGGGCCTGTCATAGCATCACTCTTGTTAGCTATCCTACCGGGGATAATTGCCTCATGACCAGCTGGCACAGACATTGTTGATGAAACCACCAGTCTCCCAACAAAAGGTTCACCTTCCTGGCTCGTACATTTGATTTCTTCTCCATTTATCTTCAAAGTTAACCTTTTGAAATCGAGGCTACCTCCTGTTGGAAGCAAGAAGTCCATTCCCAATATACCTGGGCATTTGATGTCTGCGAAGATTACTCTCACAAGCCGAGTCGTCTGTCCAATTTGTACTTCTACCCATGCAGCTCCTAACACTTGAAGAGGATTTCCATCTACTTGTCGTATTTGTATGTGTTCATGTTCCAGCATTGGTCTCTGTTTACTGTCGATCATGTGGTACATACTAGCACTTACAATAGTGTCTGTTGAACCAGTGTCGATCAGAAATCTGCAATTTTGCGATCTCAGTTGTCCATTGACATACAAGCCTTGTTTTGGTTCTGGATCAAACTTTGGTAACGTAACCACTCGCTCTTCTACTGTTGGGTTGCTTGAGGTAGGGGGCTCTGTTTTGGTTGTGGGCTCTGCTTGACTTGTGTGCTCTCGTTTGCTTGTGGATCCGTTGGCTTTTCCAGCCTTTCCATGGATCCTTTGGGAGGCTGACTTCCGTTTCCCTTCATTTGGTGCTGTTTCTGGGGTGCAGGGCACTGACGAGCAAGGTGTCCTGGTTCTCCACAGTTGAAGCACTTAAAACCAGCAGGCCATCTTCTTTGTTGAGTCTGGTTTTGCCTTTGTGTTGTCTCTTGAAAATTTGTTTTCTTCTGCCTTTCCGTAAGGAGCTGTGTGATTGACTCCATTTGCCTGCTCTGTTGTGACAACATGTGTTCCACTTGTCTGAATCTACTTTCTGTCTCGCTGTCCAATGTTCGCACAAATTTCCCATGTCTCATTCTCTCATTCCTCCTTTGAAATTCTACTCTTTCAAAGCTTTCGGTCTCAATTGCAGCCTGTATAGCTTCGTCAAGTGACGTAGGACGGGCACGATGGATGCCTTCACGAATGGACTGGTGCTCTACTGCGTCAATGAAGTGATTCCTTTCAAGTCTATCTCTTGCAGAGGCTGGAATCTCAGGATACGCTCTAATGGCTAGTTCATGGATGGCCTGGCCTAGCTCTTGTAGTGACTCTCTTTGTCCCTGCCTTCGGTGTCGTAGCTCCACTAAATAATTTTCTGCTTGATGTCCTGGTCCAAAACGACGATCGAGCAGTCTTACTAACTCAATGTATGAGTTTCGCTGCATAGTCGGAATGTCACATATCACACGCATTGCATTTCCTTGCAGGCTGGCAGCTAGAAAATTTGCTGCCTGTTTGTCACTCCATCCATTTACTTCGGCACAGGCTTCGAAATGTTGGTGGTAATCTTGCCATGGTGTTGTACCATCATATCTATCTGGCATCATCACTGGTCGTTCACGGCCGACTTTATTCATTGTAGAACTCTCTTTCTCACTTCTGTGTAGTGGATCAAATGTGTTCAAAATCAATTCATGCTCCTCGGTAGGTGACGAGTGGAAGGGGTTTCCTTTTGATGAAGTAGGCTCTTGTCTCTTTGGAGCCAATGGGGTAGACATTCGGGCTGGGCGTAGTGTCGAATGGAAAGGGCTGTAGTCTTTGTCTGATACTTGTGCAGCATAATCTTGGGAAAGGTAACCCGAGGTCTGACCTCCATATCTTGACATTGCTGAGGGGACTTTAATTTTGACTTCTGAGTCAACTGTTGCATAATATGGTTTCTTTACACTTCCCATTGGTCTGCTTGGAGTTTCACTTCCTTCCAAGTCATGATGCATTCTCTCCTTAGTCCCTTGCAACTTCTCCAACTTCACCTCCATTTGTGCCTTTTCCCATCGAAGGATTTCCTTCTCCATCCTTGATTTCTCTAATTCTTCCATCAGCCCCAACACCTCAGCCTTTTCACTCCTGGACAATGCCATATTTCTTACTCTCAATCAATTGTTATGTGGAAATAGACAGGTATAAATTGACAAAAGCATTCATCAATCAATAGTTCTCCACTTGCAATATAAATGCTTCGGAAAGAAATGAAAGAAAACAAAAATGTCACTTGCTACCTCTGATTGTACTGACACAAAATTCACCTGTACCTGTAATGACCAGTCTGGCTCATGTCATAATGTAATTCGGTTCATCACTCGGCTCGTGGTTCACAGCTCATAGCTCGGCTCGTGTCTCCGTTCATTGCCCGGCTCGTGTTCATTCAATCCATGAATAGTGTATAAAAACATGAGAATGTATACTGTCAAGCCAATTTCACTGTTACAGTTCATGTGCATACGTAGTTCTATATGGTTCTTATGCATCACTTCTGAGCATTTGTCTACAAAATTTGGTCGATCGTGCATCAATACTGAGCACTTGCTTCCCTCGTTGGTATATCATGCGTCAATTCTGAACATTTATCTTCATGGTTGTCAAAAAAAAAAAAAAAATGTACTATAGCATCAATGCTGAGCATTTACCTCTGTACTCGGACTATTATGCATCAATTCTGAGCATTTGTCTTCACGGTAGGTCTATCGAAATACATGTAGATTCTATGCATCAATTCTGAGCATTTACAGTACGTATCTTCATGGAAGGTTGAATCATGCATCAATTCTGACCGTTCATTCTCATGGTAGGTTATACATCTAGAAATATGCATCAATTCTGAGCATTTATCTTCATCTTGTGACTGTGGTAGGTGGAGTTATGCCTCAATTCTGAGCATCTATATTCATGGTATTGGTAGCTAGGTCGAAATATGCATCAATTCTGAGCATTAATTTCCTTGTCTGCCACAGCACATGAACATCACAATGAAAAATGAAGTGCACTAAAATCTTCTTCAGCAACTAAAATTTTGGAAGGGATTGGTGCATAAAATCCCACCGCTGCCACCAATTTGTAGCGATTTTGGGTCTTTGATATTTGTGATGTTTATGCTGTGCTATATGGTCGCTGGAGTAATTATGAGGCTCCAACTCAGCACTCACAATCCCTTGCACACACGCACTTCACCTCAGCCTCAGCCTGCTCAGGTAGTTCATTGCTGCTGGCAAACACACTCATTATTCACATGCAGAGGACTATGCTATCTGGCATGGCACACGTCACTCAATCATTGTCATCAACATGATCAGATGAGCACAATAATAATTTGCGCCAGAAGTAACTAATACATACCGTCTCAATGATGGTCTTTATTCACTGGTCAACGTGGTACATGTAGCAACCAGGCCAAAGCGTGGAAACAACTCATGAACTGCTACTAAGTATTTGGAGAACGCTGATCTATTAATGGTACAAACTGGACCTGCACTCTACTACACAACAGGTACTAAGTGCATGCTGCAAGCACTAGGAACTCCCAGCTTCCCTGCATGTACTCACTACTGAGTACTAGAGATGCAGAACTAAACTGGATGAATTGTAAGGGGGCAGCTATAAGACTGCAGCTGTAAGACTGCAAGGTTCCTGACACACTGCTGAAAGACACCGCTGCTAGACAACTGAACTTTTACTGCGCACATGTGGCCTTTTATACCCAGGCCAAGTGGCAAAGGGCACTGCCACACTGGACACACTAGCATTTGTTTATACATGTGTGTGTATATCATTCATTGGTTTAACACAGTGCAGGGAATTTCTGACTATATGCTGCCCTCTAAGGCCAAAGGCCAATTTTGTTACACTACTGTAGGGCCTACTGGTAGATTAACTTGTTCTTACAGTAGGCCCTACCATAAGTTAGGCCTACTAACGTTAGACTAACGTTAGGCACCTAGAACCTAGTAGATGATCTAGTAGACTAACTGTTGCCTAGATCTACTAACTATTTCTAGACAGATTAGTACTAACGTTAACGAGTTCAGTTCGGGAAACCCACTCACAAGGGGGGCCCCTCCTTATAAGTAACCCGTCCCCCTTATAAGTAACCCCGTCCCCCTTTTAAGTAACCCCCGGGGCACCCCTTATAAGGAGTCTCCACGCTTTTTTGCAATGCAACGCGAAAATGAAAGGACTGCGGCAATTCGCTTGATTATGTCCATAAAGCTTCACAAGTTTCCTAGTTACTCACGAAATTTGAGCAAAATCGGTTTGAGGCATCATATCTAAAATCATGGATTTAAATGCGATGTCAAACGACCCATGCGAATGCTGAAATGCGAGCGATTATACTGGCGTGAGTGTCGCCAGGCGCGGCGGCGCGGCAATGCTTGAGTGCAGACGTGGCGACTGAATGAACGAAAGTCTCCGTACTCAGTCTGCTCCGATAGAAGGGGAATGCTGTTTTTTAGCTGCACTTAGTTATCATGTATCTAGACTAGATTCTAACCTAGTTAGGGTTTAGACTACCGGTAGGCCTAACTGTTAACTGAGTAACACTTAGATTCTATTATTAAACGTTAGCTATTTTATATGGCACTGTAACGTTACATAGTCTTAGGCTCTACACCACACCAGACCTGTCAAACAGTGCGAAAACACCAGATGCCATGGACATGGTGGACTGCACTTAGGTCCTACTCGGATCAAGAAGAAGAAGAAGAAGTAGAAATCTACTTTCTAAGTTAACTGCGACCTAGGCCTAGGACCTACCTGAACTGTGTGAAGGAGCGACCCGAGGTTACTCATAATTAACGTTGTTAGGCCTATTAAACATGTTAGAGTCGGGCACCAGTTTGCTGCAGGGGTCCAGGTTGTGGCACCCCTAACGTTATAGGAGTAACGTTAGGATAGGATGCAAGGAATATTTTCTGACCATATCTTCAAAAGTAAAATGGAACAAAGAGCAACTGAAGAGCTTTCTTTTGATACCAAAATTATGAAATAATTTAACTCTAATGATGGCCTTCATAATTCTAATTTAAATCATCTGTGTCGCGCTAGACATAGTGTTTTTATAAAGGAAAAAAGTAGCTTTTTGCTAGTCTAGTGTCTAGACATCTAGATGACTTTCTAGACAAAATGTTAAGATTTTGTTCTGTTGCTAGGCAACCACCATAATCCCATGTTTGTATCTTGATAGAAAAATAAAGACAGAATAAACTGACCAGAAAGAATATAAATTATTAGTGGAAAAGTGAGCAAAGAAAATGGGATTCCATCGGGAGTCGAACCTGAGACCTCCGGATTGCTAGACCGGTGCTCTACTGACTGAGCTATAGAAAGCCCTAGTACAGTGTTCGTCCCAGAAACCCTTAATTCTCAATGCTTGGGTGGTCAGAAGCTATAGCAGTGTGTTTGTGTGTGACACACACGCACACACTTGAACCTGGCATAAACCCGAAGGATAATTCAACTTGGGGATAAATGCGAGGGATCACCGAAGTGATGCAGCTTTTTGAGTTTGTAACAAATAAAGACGGAATAAACTGACCAGAAAGAATATAAATTATTATTATCCATACAGAGGATTTTTAGAGCCCAAATACAAGTGTTATTTTGTCGACGCACCTCATAACCTCCAACCCACTTAAAAAGTTTGTTGAACTCGACCAATATTTTTTGCCGAGGCGACCAATATTTAAAATATTGGACGGCAAGAGGGGGATTCCCCAAAGTTTTTATAAACTGCACCGTGATTGGTTGAGATATATACGAGATGACCTGAAATATGTAGTAAAAACATCTGTGATTGGTCAATCACGAATATCGTTTCTTCTAAAATGCTGTGTTTATAAAATACAAACAAATTTCATATATCAATTAGTTGAAATTGTTTTTCATACAATTTTTCCAAATATCACTTTCATAACAGGAAATTAAATTTAGGTTTGATGAAAACAAGTTGCATTTTTTTTTTTTTTTTTGTGCATGCAGGCGCAAGTCGACGATTGATCAGCTCTGCTCAGCGCTAGCGCTACTGCTAGCGCTACTGCTAGATTGCCACACGTTTCCACTAATAATTTATATTCTTTCTGGTCAGTTTATTCTGTCTTTATTTGTTACAAACTCAAAAAGCTGCATCACTTCGGTGATCCCTCGCATTTATCCCCAAGTTGAATTATCCTTCGGGTTTATGCCAGGTTCAAGTGTGTGCGTGTGTCACACACAAACACACTGCTATAGCTTCTGACCGCCCGAGCATTGAGAATTAAGGGTTTCTGAGACGAACACTGTACTAGGGCTTTCTATAGCTCAGTCGGTAGAGCACCGGTCTAGCAATCCGGAGGTCTCGGGTTCGACTCCCGATGGAATCCCATTTTCTTTGCTCACTTTTCCATTGATAAAAAAATCTTAATATCAAAAGAGATCTGGCATGGTAAGGATTCCTCCTGTGACCGTCTGTAAATCTAACGTCAGACCCTTACACTATTGTAAAATTCATTTCTTGTGTCAGTTTTGAGGATTAATTGCAACAGTGACCAAAATTTCGGGGATGGGTCTGGTTATGGCACCCCTATGGGATTTACACATTTAAAGGTTGCTTCTACGGTAGAGTCTAACACTAACGGTTACCTGAATTAGACTACGATGACATCCAGTAACATCAAAGACTTTTAGAGGGCCATTCAAAAGGATTCAATCCTGAGCCTGAGGAGATCCATGTGATGTAACCATGGGATGGTCAGTTTAAATGCAGTCTGGATTAAATTTATGTTTCTGCTTCCAGTGATCATTGAGCTTAGACTTGAACTTAGTTGTGCACTGATGTTGCCTCGACAGCTTCTGCACAAAGGCTATTCCAAGTAGACAGACTAGGTTCTACTCTGACTGAAAGAGTTCAACCTTTTACTAGTTTGACACCTTCCTTTATACAACTTAAACTTATGACCGTGTGTAACTTGATCATTGATGACAAAAGAGAACAGCTGGATCAAAGTCTTCCATATCATGCGAAATCTTGAACACTTGAATCATATCTGAACTTTCACATCGATACTCTACCCACTAGGGATGGAATCCCCAAATACTTGAGTCTCTCAGGATATGACAACGATTTAACTTAAGATACCAACTTTGTTGCTCTCCTCTGAACTGATTCAAGCTTTTTTGCATCACTCTTTGAAAGTTTGTTCCAAACACAAGAGCAATATATTCCAAGAGTGATTTAACAAGGGCCTTATACTTCCCTAGTCAGATGATTAAAAGTCCTTTTGATCAGACCAAGTACTTTATCCCCCTTTGCAGTTACTTTGTGTACATGAAGAGTAAAATTGAGGTTTGGAGAAAAGTACACGCGAGATCTTTTTCCTCTTTGACTGTCTCAGTACCTTCAACATCATTCTTGTCATTTTAATGCATAGATCTGATATTGACATCGAGGATTTCTACGACCATGGTGCATAACATTACATTTCCTGTGATTGAATTTGAGCTGCCATATCTGGGACCAGACCTCAAGTTTGTGGATGGTATCCTGCGGTAACTGTGTCTCACCGGGATCACTAATTGACTGCCAGCATTTGGCATTGTCTGCAAACAGTCACATATTACAGTTGACATTTTCAGAAATATCATTCACAAATAGGACCCTATTAGGAACAGTACCGGGCCTAGAACACTTCCCTGTGGAGCACCACTACGGACTGCTCTCCATGAAGAAGCCTCACCACGGACAATGACCCTTTGCATCCTATCAGAGAGAAAACCCTCAATCCAGCTCAACACATTCCCATCAATGCTGAGGTGTTTTAGTGCTATTTTACATGTCAAAATGGGTGGAAATTGATGAAATGCATGCAATCTTGCAAAACTTTAAAATCAAGAAGGATCGAAATAATGAATCCAAAAAAAGTGTTCTATTTAACAACTAGACTCTGAATTTGTCAACACTGACAAATTAGGTGATCCGATCTATTGGGAAATCAATGATTTGAGTCCTGATCCCAATAGGCATGACCATATGGTTTCATCTGTGTTGAGGGGACATTGGCCATGTGATGTTTGGAGTCTCATTTAGAAAAGGGAGTCAGACCTACCATCTTTGGTACCGAATTCCGTATGCACTAAGGAAGATGTAGAATGAAGTATATTTGACCTTTGACCCCATTTTGCACACCAAAGATGGCATCTGAGCAAAAAGTAGTTATTTTGTGAAATGATTCTTGTAAAATGGTCTGCGTGTGCAAAATATGGGAAAGATAGGACAAGTATTCACCAAGATACAGGATGAAACATTTATGACCTTTGACCCTAATTTACATACCCAAGATGGTGTCCGATCAAGTAATGTACGTGACATGAACTAAACATGTGCAAAATATGTGGGTGATAGAGGCTGTTTTTCTTGAGTTATTGCAAAGAAAGTTGCAGAAAGAAAGAAATATCTCAACACATCGAAGATAAGCTTAAATTTCAACCAAGTTTTTTAGCACGATCCAGACATCGTATGAAAAAACAAAAGGCACATATCTGATAGCACAAAGTCTCAGCTACAACATATTAAAATCTGGGAGAAATTCACCGAAGGGTAAGTGAGCTAGTGCTCGATAAAGACAATCATGTCAACTTTCACATCTAGAAAAATTCCCTCCCATAGAGATAACACGTCATAACGAAGATACAGAAAAAAGTACATATGACCTTTGACCCCACTTTGCACAGACAAGATGGCATCTGAGCAAAAAGTGGTTATTTTGAGAAATGATCCTTGTAACATGATCTTTACGTGTGCAAAATATGGGAAAGATAGGACATGTATTTACTAAGATACAGGATGAAACATCTATAACCTTTGACCCTAATTTACATACCCAAGATGGTGTCCGATCAAGTAGTTGTTATTTTATGAAATAATGTACGTAACATGAACTAAACATGTGCAAAATATGGGGATGATAGGGGCTGTCTTTCTTGAGTTATTGCAAAGAAAGTTGCAGAAAGGAAGAAATATCTCAATACATCGAAGATAAGCTTTAATTTCAACCAAATTTTTTGACGTAATCCCGACGTCGTATGAAAAAATGAAGGGCGCATTTTCGATAGCACAAAGTCTCAGCTACAACATATTAAAATTTGGGAGAAATTCACAGAAGCATAAGTGAGATAGAGCTCGAGAAAGATAGTCATGTCAATTTTCATTTCCAGAAAAACTGCACTCCCATAGAGATAACACGTAAACTGGTCAAATTTGACAAGATTACTCTGAATCCATTTTTACGAGGTGATGCCGTAATCCAATCAAAATGCTGTTATTATATTAATGAAAGAGCATTTAATAAGCTGCAACATACTGAAATTTGTGTGAAAATTGGGAAAGGATAAGTGAGATACGCTCGAGTGAACTTGAAATTTGATGACGTCATTTTGAAAATTTACTTTTTTTACTTTATTAAGAAATTTGATATCTTTTCATCATTTTTCCAGCATCGCCAACCCGTGGAATGATATGTACAACTCATCAGCTTTCAAAATATGTCAAGAAAATGGGGGGTCACCGTCCATCCTGGCGAGTAAATTCGGATTTGAAATTGGCGGTTTTTTGGCATTGTTGCACTGTATATCTCCATTGACGCGCGCGCGGAATTTCAACTTTGACGGGCCCGTATGACGTCATATTGAGTCGGATTGACTTGAAACTTGGTAGAAATATTCCTTGACATTTCAGGCATCCGATCTGTGTAAAAAAAGTGGAAATTTCTATTGCATATGACCTGTACGTGGGTATATGCGCGCGCGCGTACGCGTCCGTCCAATTTTTTCAATTTTTCAAAAAATGCTCCAAATTGTCTGAAACGTGTGCAAAAAGAATTTGAGCTCGATTTGAGCATACAAATATTTCAACGCGCACGTTTCAAGAGAAAATGTGAATTTTGAGAACATGAGTAGAATGCACATCAGTTGAAATATATGTGACGTAAATTTCATTGAAAAACTCTATTCCATTAATGAGATATGATTGAGAATGTGTTTTCATATAATGACGTCATAGTGACGTCACGATCGACCAATCACAATTATACATTAGATTTGTCGTCTTTGGGACATGATACATATATGGTATGAGTTTGAAGTTGATACTCTGAGTACTTTCTGAGTACGTAGATACACAACTTTTGTCCAGAAATAAAGAAAGAAGAAGAAGAAGAACAAAGAATCCGTACAGATACAGAAGGTGATCCGAGAGGATACTCGGATCACCTAACTAGTTGGACCATCAAAAAATATTTGGTTTGAGCTGTGTATTTTTGAGATCTCATATGGGCACTAAAGTGTGTGCTGTAGTTTCTGCTCAGGTGAGGTGCGCCGTGCAGCTTGAAGTTGATTTCGTAACAAAAGACTTCTCTTTATTGGGAAATCGGGCGATTTTCAGCATGCATACATATGGGTGGGAATCTCTATGGAAGAACAAGATCAGTGGTGGAAGTGAGCTGCTTGGCAAAGGTCTGAGCTCTCAGAGTGTTTCTCTAGTTGTGGTTTGTTTGTTTATGTGCAAATTAACTCAAAATGTTGTGAACAGATTTCATGAAGCTTACAGTAAAGGTTGAGACTGACACAAGGAACAGATGATTACATTTTGATAAAGAACCTGGAATTTGTATGGATTTTATGAAGAATTGTCAATATTTTGGAAGGTAGGGTCAGTGAACTTGGGAGTTCAAGCTGTGCATTTTTTGAAGTTTGCATAAATGCACTTAAGTCCATGCTCTAGTTTCTCCTAGGGCGAGGCACACCACGCAGCTAGAAGTTGATGATGTAACAAAAAGCTTCTATATTGGGAAATCTGGCGATTTTCAGCATGCATACGTGTATGGATGGAAATCACTGATCTCTATGGAAGAACAAGATCAGTAGTGGAAATGAGCTGCTTGGCAGAGGTCTGCGCTCTCAGAATACTTCTCTGGTTTTGATAATAAAATCGGAAAATCAGCTTTTTGTTGAACATAGATTTAAGGAAACATTCATGGGCTATTTAGAAATCTAGATGTCTAGTAGAAGTCCCTGCAAAGGTGAGATGAAACTAACAGTCTAAATTAACTTTTTGTCCCCGCCGAACGAGTTCGAGCAGGGGACTATGAAACGGGCTCCGTACGTGTGTGTGTCTGTGTGTCCGTCTGTCCGTCCGTGCGTCCGTGTGTGATCAAAATGTTCAAAATGCTACTGGATCCTTCGCCATTTCTAACCCGATTTTGATTCTGTTTGCTTTATATGATAGCACTACATGGGAGCTTTGAAACTTCTATACAGAATTTCAGTTGTGACCTTTGACCTTGACCTTTGACCTATATTGTACATTTTGCTTCAAAATGCTACTCCTTCGCCATTTCTAACCCGATTTTGATTCCGTTTGCTTTATATGATGGCACTAGGTGAGGGCTTCAAAACTTCTACACAGAATTTTGACCTTTGACTTCTTTGACCTTTGACCTTGATTTTTTACCTATATTTTACATTACCTACAAAATGCTACTCCTTCGCCATTTCTAACCCGATTTCGATTCCGTTTGCGTTATGTGATGGCACTAGGTGAGGGCTTCAAAACTGCTACACAGAATTTTGACCTTTGACTTCTTAGACCTTTGACCTTGATTTTTGACCTATATTGTACATTTTGCTACAAAATGCTACTCCTTCGCCATTTGTAACCCAATTTCAATTCCGTTTGCTTTAAGTGATGGCACTAGGTGAGGGCTTCAAAACTTCTACACAGAATTTTGACCTTTGACTTCTTTGACCTCTGACCTTGATTTTTGACCTATATTGTACATTGGCTACAAAATGCTACTCCTTCGCCATTTCTAACCCGATTTCGATTCCGTTTGCTTTATGTGATGGCACTAGGTGAGGGCTTCAAAACTTCTACATAGAATTTTGACCTTTGACTTCTTTGACCTTTGACCTTGATCTTTTTACCTATATTGTACATTTTGCTACTAAATGCTACTTCCGGCGGGGACATATATTACGCACTGTGTAATTTCTACTTTTCCTTGTTTAACTAGAAATACACTGGGAGTGGGCAGACCTCAGCCAAGCAGCTCATTTCCACCCATACACGCATGCTGAAAATATAGAAGCCTTTTGTTTACGTCATTAGCTTCGAGCTATGCGACTGCCGTGCCTTGCTGAGCATGAGAGCATGTGCTTAGAGCGCGTGTGCAAACGTCAAATATGCGCAACTTGAACTCCTGTAGTACATTGACCCTGTCTGCAAAAACATAAAATATCCTTCCAAAATCCATAAATATTCCCAGATTACTACCAAAAGTTAATCATCCAATCATTGTGTCATAATCAGCTTTCCTGCAAGTTTCATCCAAATCCATTCACAACTTTTTAACCCTAAAAAGACTGGGCTATTTTGGTAGCTCGAAAGACTGGGGGGGGGGGGGGCCTAAAGGGCCCCCCCTTAAGATCTCGGCCGTGGATCGCGCGATCGCCGCGGAAATTTGCACAATGGTAGTGTGCGATGTAATCTACAAGATCGTATATTTAGATATTCCAAAATAGTCTTCTTTTATTTTATTTTGATTAATTATGCTAATTTATGCGAGAAATCAGACCTTTTTTTATCTAAATCAGTAAATAAAGCTCCAAAAGTGCTCATTTTTGGTCTAGATATTCTTTGTAGCATTCTTAGCAAATGTATTTGAAAAAAAATTCGATATCAAAATTAATTTCTTATTTATTTTATTGTTTTATGAATTTCTTATGTATTTCTTTGTTTTTTCGACCTTTTGTTTTTGTTGTTTTTTTCAGCAAAATTTGTGGCAGACCCTTTTTGAAGCATAACACTACTAAAACAAATTGATTTTAGCCATTGAGAGTAAAAATAAGCATATTTATATGAACCATGTGATAAAACTCAATTTGTATTGACTTTGTACACAAAATCACATTTTTGAGCCATTTTCGGTCTCACGTGCATGTACAAAAAGTTATGTAACTTCAGAACCGTACCCCCGGGTGTCACAAATTTGGTGTCAAAATGTGCGGGAAACTCGAAAGAAAAAAGTCATAGAGCATCGCGGCGAGAGCATTGCGTGTTGCTGAGTAATCGCGCGAAATGTCGAGGGGGGGGCCTTTTAGGTCCCCCCCCCCCCAGTCTTTAGGGTTAAGTTACGCATGTACATCAGTTATTTTTCACACAAATACACCAACAATCTACTGTCATACAGAAACTTCTAGACCTCTCTTTCACAAATCTGGTAGAAAACTCGCTAATCTACTGTAGAGAAACTTCTAACTGTTTGATATTGATTCTGATTCCTGGCGCTAATGACAAATGTATATCTACAGACATGGTACCAGACACCATGGGTGGTATTCTGAAATCCTTCCTGGGTAGAAATTTCTTCCTAAGTCAGGATCTTTTCTCAAGTGGTATTCTGAAAATCTTCCTAAGTTTCTTCTCAAGTGTCTTCCTAACTTTTTTCCTAAACTTAGGAAGAAACTTAGGAAGATATGTAAATGTGAATGAGATCACACATTTCTGACTTACGAAGAAAGTGGTATTCTAGAATGCACTCAGGAAAGAATTTTAGAAAGATATTTTTTAAAGCTCCACCCCTGTCGTAACTACATTGTTAAGATACAATAGCAAGCTCCAAAACGTGATATGCGCTTGTCATTCACTGCACGCAACATGTACTTTGATGCGCGAAATGGGCGTGAGAAAGAGGACATGCCATGCACACATGTATTTAGCCCTACGTCATGTATAATGCCCGATTCTCATTGGTTGGTTCCTTATGATACGGCATTTTGTATTGGCTTTAGAAAGGATGTGGGCAGGGATAAAGATGGACTAATGTGCATTAAGAAGTTCCTAGGAAGAAATTTCAGGAAAACAAAAAACAAAAAACAATTCTGTCTTTCCTAGGCACTTCCTAAGTTTCTGACTTAGGAAGAAAATTAGGAAGATTTTCAGAATACCACCCCATGTCAGTACCAAATGCATACAAACCAAACTCGTACGTAACAGTGAAATTGTATACATATGGCCATAGGACTTGTATCAAGCAGATCTATCTTATAAAAATTACTTGCGCGAAAATAGCCACTTTTACAGTACCTAAAAGATCATCGCATACTGGTAATTGTAAACAACTTCAGTTTTCAGGCAGGGTATGCTGCGATCGCTCTTGAAGAGCCAGTTGTTTTGAGCAATGTCATGAAAGTCAGTCAATATCGTGTGCTCACCAGCTTAGAGTGTGAAAAATTAGGCAAAATATCCGCTTTTACCTGCTTGAAAAGTCGTTGTTTAATTTCAAACAGCTAATTTCAGTTTTACATTGTGCAGGCAGTGTACTGGTAATGCAATTGCTCTTGAAAAGCCAATTGTTTCGAACGATGTCATGAAAGTCAATCTATATTGTGTGCTCACCAGCTGTTTGAATAGGTTTAATAATGAATAGATTATTGTTATCAAAGCTACCAGGTCGGTGGCATGCTAATAACACGCTATTACCATGCTGATAACTGATCATCGGCGAAGGCATCTGTTTGCCAATCACATTGATTTCCATGGGTATGCGTCCCTCCTACAGTATCAGGTATAAGAGTTTTCTGTCTGTATAGGAGAGGGATTCCATGAATGCAGGTCCAGTCTCTGCTGATCATACCCCCAACAATTATTATTTGACAGACTGATCTTTTGGTGATCTTTTTGTCTAATTAGCACCCTGATACCTTACCTTGGCTACCTGATTAAATAGTAATGTAGATCATTAGCGCATAGAGACCTTGCCAAAGGTATTACGTGCTATATAAGAACGGTGATAATAACAATAATAATGATAATCATGGTCAAATCCACTATTCTGACTAGGTCCATTGTCTATTCTTCCTTGGCTCTAGTAGGCCTATCAGGTTTCTAGAGTCTATAGATTCTTGCCTCTAAAACCAGCTTGGTAAATTTAGATGTAGACGTAGAATTCAGTATATATCTATTATTTCGCCGTCGTTGGCCGCAATGCCTTTTTTTCCTTGATCAAAGTTACGGCCAAAAAAAAATGTGCCCTTTTTCTTGTGGCCGTGGTGCCCTTTTAGAATGAAAGTTATTATTTATGACGTATAATATGCCCTTTCTCAAAGTCTACACTTTAATAAGCTTGAACAACTTTCCTGATCTCAAATATCAGTTCACTCGCGTCCCAATATATCTGATTCAAACTCAAAGTATCTTTCCGAGATACGAGACGACGTGTAGATGTCTACGTACATGTACGCCCGACCGGCTTTTACCGTCCCGACTGCCTCCGCAGCGCAGCGGCCATAGAGTTACTAGAAAGGCAGCGGCGGGCCGGAGCAAGTGGTCGCAAGCCATGCTAAAAAATGCCAGGCCTGTCGGACGGCTGCGAGCATTGCCATCTCTCTCGCTCTGCATTCATGCCCACATGCTCAAAGCAAAATGGCGCCGGAATTGCTCCAAGGCGAGTGCGGCGTACGCTTTGAGAACGTACTGTATTACAGAACCTACATCGTATTGCGTATGGCCTACTGCCTAATGTCGTCTGCTGCGGAGAGATTTTATGCGTGCATGCGCTGCTGGAGTGTAGCAGCACGGTCGATAGCATACAGCTCTATGGGGCATTCACATCATGTATAAACACCCAACATGCCCTTTCCAATGTGGCCTTGGTGCCCCTCTGACTGACCTAAGTGCCCTGGCCTCTTGGAAAAAGTGCCCTTTTCTAAATGGCCTTGCCCCTCCAAAATCCTATTTCGAGGCCTGTGCTAATGTTACCACTATCATTGAGAGACCCCATCCATTCAGTGAGACATGCATTGTTCCTTTACAATAACACTCAGACTTTGAAAAAGTGTAATTTGTCATTGTTGTCTTTTAAGTTTGTGTGCTCAGTCATGCATGACATTTGTCAACATAATTAGGTATCAATGGAAAGAGGAAGAGTTCCCCTTTCCATACAACTAACATTCAGCTCTCCAGAGCTTACAATTATGAAATGGTAGCCCTCCAAAGTTGGATTACCTTTTTTTTTTTTATACGCTCTGTAGATCTATAGCTCTAGATCTAGCTCATTAATTTTTCGCGCTTGGCTGAGTAAGAAGAGTTTCGCTTGTTTTTAATTCTGCTGAATCCAGACATCAACTACTGGAACATATGGCAAGCAAAAAAAAATTGTGTGCTTTTATTTTCGCGCTGATTTCGGATTGCGCGAAATGCGCGAAAATTTCAACACCGCGAATATGTTCACTTTTACAGTATACTACTTTAGAGACCATAGACCTAGTCAGTAATGTAAGTGGATATGTAATTCTCATATGCCTGCAGAACAGTTGATTTTTAGCTCTGAAATGTGGGATTGTTACTCATAAGAATTGTGTTCGATAATGCTGTAAAACTGGTAATATAGATTTAAACCTAACACAATTTCAGTAAGCAAAGCTTCACACTGGCACCATTCTATCAGAGACGGGTAAAAATCACTGTCGGCCCAGTAACTTAACAGGAATTGCCCAAATTTACAGGTCTGACATGACCCTCCCCCCCCCCAAGAAAAAAACAAACCAACAACAAAAAACAACAACAACAAATAAGTAATAACTGATTGATAAATTGCTGGTATATACATCAACATATTAAAATGAGCACCAAATTAATCAGTGTTCATCAACTCAATGCAAGAATTTCGTGAATGTGAAGGATCAGTAAATTTTAGGTCTGGGCCAATAAATTTTAGATCAGTAAAAAATGGAAATATTTGGTATCTAGTGGTCTGACAGGAACAGGTAGTACCAATAGAAGAAAAAAAATGGTTAATATGCAGCCCTGCAGAAAGGTATTTAAAAACTAATGAAAATGTGAAATACACACCAAAAAGGTCCATGACTCAAGATATCTGTGTCTGATTCCAATACTGAATCTTTATATCATGTGACTGATATGAAAAAAATGCCTCTTTATCAACCCCCTCCCCAAAAAACATTGCTAAATAAGTTTCTGAGGTTACACTTGTGACTTATATGTGTGTGTGTGTGTGTGTTTATGTTCTGAGTATCGTGAAAGTTCAAGAATGCTTCATGTGAGGTTAGGTAGCTGGCCAGAAGCAAATAGAAAATAAATCTTGCCGATTTATTCTTCTCATGTTGACTGCTATATCAAAAACTTTATTAACAGTTCCAGCTCCCCTGACATAGCAGGAATTAGGAATATGACCAGAATGCTGGGTGAAGTGTACTTTACGTTGATACAACTTGATTACTTTTTTCACTTTTGATATCTGATGTTGAGTCACCAAAATTCTTTATTTTATTACAGTTACATTTCTTGCTGACTGGCCTGCAAATATCACACGAGTCTTGTCAAGGATTTCATCATGCCAGTTTGTAACAGTTCCCGCAACACTGACATTATTGTAAGTAATGACTAAAAGAATCTATTGTGAAGTACCAACACTGATATTATGTTGTAAAAATGAAAAAGCAACTGACATAAGTCCTATCTGTTTTGTGTGTATCATGTATATGGAGGAAGAATATGGTAGGTTGTTGAGGTTAGAGGGAATTTCTTTCTGGAATATTGCCCTAAAAGAGCTTTTTTTCCTTTGCATGTTCGAATCAATCATAAAAAACTATCAAAAACATTAAGGATGCTTTACATGCCCTCCCATGGGCAATAACAAAATAAACACAAGTATCTTTGCATTGTTTGGTCAGCGTCATGTGGTTACTGAAATTGAAAAGTCATGAAACATGCTTTTGTCAACTTAAAAGATCCTATATGAAGAAAGAGAACCTTTACCTTTATTTTTTTTTCTTTGCCATTTTGTAGCTGCAGACTGCAGTATTATCTGAACAAAAGGGTCACTTGTATTTCAAGCAAGTTGAGGATGTTGTCACGAAGTTGAAAGGGGACGTCCGCGGGCTGCCTCAGAAGTGCAGCATGGAAATGACCAGACAGCTAATTACTGTCATCCAAGAGGTGAGATTTCAGAAAATTCTGTGGATACTTGTGTTTAAGTCTGTAATGGCAGTAATGAGTATGCTTTCAGATGTCTTTGGTTTGGCTTAAAGGTAGGGGATACCTTTTAGAGACCTCCCAAAATGCAGCAAAACATTAAATATGAACCTCAGGGGACTTGTTTAGGCCACTGCTGAGAAATTTGGAAGTCAACAGTTATCTACAATTGGAATAATGCACAAAACTCAACTACTCAGTAGTTCTGTGTGTCAGCCACACTTAA
This sequence comes from Diadema setosum, assembly GCF_964275005.1. Classification (NCBI taxonomy): domain Eukaryota; kingdom Metazoa; phylum Echinodermata; class Echinoidea; order Diadematoida; family Diadematidae; genus Diadema; species Diadema setosum. Next base: position 19,271,022 of record NC_092694.1, read on the forward strand.
GCCTTTTTGTTGCAGTCTTCCGTATTTTTTTATCTATAAACACAAATCTAAAAGTATAAGAGCTGATGTAATAACATATAGAGTGTGTGCAAGAATGTATATAGAAATGTTTGTAAGTTTTGATGAACTTTCTTCACAAAATATACATGATGGACACACATGCAGTGCATGGGTCTGCAAAGGTAGCCTAGTAATGTACTGGAATTTACGGTGAGCCCCGAAAAAAATTCAATTCAAAATCTAACGGTCAATAAAAATGTACTAAATGTTACCTTCCACTTTCAATACTTAATGGGAGTTTCTAAAATGATACTCTCTTCAACATACCACTATATTTATACAACTCTTCATTTAAGGCATGCAAATGGGATTCCCTACCTTTAAAATCAGTGAATATTCAGTGATGATTCCATCTTGAGTGCAGTGTATAGTGTTGAGATGCTTGTCAAGATGAACTGCAGAAAGTCAGGCATATGTAGTGAAAGTGAATGGTAATCAATGACAGAAGTAAAAGGCAAGTGAATGTAATTGACTCTGCAGTCGTGAATACACTGTATATAGAATATTGCCATCCTTCCTGACTAGCAGTTATACTGAGTCATTGAATACATTGAGAGTGGTAAAATAGTGTCCACTATCTCAACCTTGCATCGTAAGTATGTACATTTTAGTTGCCTGCTCTTTCAGGCAAAGCCAAATCCTGCGTTGTATGCAGTAGTCTTTCTTTTCTCTCATGAATGTTCTTTCCTTCAGCTGATATTTCAGATTTCTTGGTGGGCTAGTTGGCTCGTAAATACATATATATGTACAATGTATTGGTTGCCATGAACATGTAGGCCTATATGTACAATACACTGACTAGGTGCCTTAGCAGGATTCATGCTTTGTACTATCACTCTCCATACAGCAACTGTCATGCCATCAATTTCAGCAGGCAGAGACTATGATCAAGGTCATCAAATACCTGGCATCCCTAAAACAGGAGGAGGCATTACAGAATCTGTCTGTACTTGTGAAAAATGGACTTTTCGAAATATTAGGTAACTGTAACATTCTTTTACAGTACATAAAATGAAGAGTTAGACACTATTTAGGCCTACAACATGCTGTATTGCATCGTATTTCCTTCTTCATTTATCTTTGAGGAATCTCTATGCACGTGGGTCCCATTTCATGAAAAATGTTAGGATAGCCACTCTTGCTTGAATGACAACTTCCCATAGCACCAGCCAATCAGGAAGCTGGATTCTTGTCGTTACCATGACAATTGCCATTCCAGCAAGACTTGCTATCATATCAACTTCTTATGAAATGGGACCCTGGTCCATTCAGCCATCATTCTCAAGTCCCAGCATGTCCAACTGAGCCAGGATTTCAGTGTGAAGATCAAATAAAAAATTACGTACTGTACAATGTTAGCCCATATCCGCTGGTCATGTAGTGCAGTTTATTTATAAGTTCAATCACGTTCAATCTGCTGTTCTGTCTCAATTTCAAATTGAAATCACTGACGCCTACTGGCTGTACGAGAAGAAAACTAGGAAAACTATCAGTTGAAAGACAAAGTAATGGTCTCCAATATTAGATGTAAATCAGAGTCCTCTGAAGAAGGATGTGACATCACATAATATCAATATTTGCATATGAAGTACACATGAATAATCATATTGCTAAAATTCAAAATAAACCAATTATGAAAAATATTGGTAATCCTTGTATGAAAAGATAATCATCATTTTGAAATTTTCATGATGTACTAAGCTTTCCAGTGGTATATAACTCTGGGTGTAATGCTTTACAAATATGAAGAAATATTGAATGGAAACTGATAGATAGCTGTGGACTAGTTTGGTCTAACTCATCAAACTTCTGGATGGGCCTGTAATAGTTATGTGTACGTACGTGTACAACATTGTTTGATCTTACATAGATGTAGATCTATTCCATTAGCTGTCAACTTCAAAAGTGAATGCCTATAGATCCAAACAAATGTAACAAGAAGCGAGGAAAGGGACTGTCGGTTATACAAGTAATAGGTTATAGTTCACAGGCTATGAATGGCTCTGTAATGTCAAGATAATGCTGTTATCAAAGTGCTTCTCACCACAGTCTTTTTTTGCGATAACATTTTCTGTGAAGAAGAAGAAGAACCAGTCTTTTGCAAAACAGGCATGCAATGTTTCCTTATTTTCTGTGTTGCTCTGTTATGCTTTCCATACATGTTATGATATATCATGCGTGATATTAGAGCTCAGTGAAACAGAGTTTTTTTTTTTTTCTCAATTGGAATATAAGTAAACACTGATGTGTTCATAATTGCAATGTTTGCAAATTTGGTTTATTTTTCAACATTTTGGCAGTGTTTGTGTTTGACAAAGCACATGAGCACGTAATTGGGAATGGACAGACTGTATGCATTGAAGCTTGCCATCTCATGGAAGTGTTTCTTCAGACATTAAATGTGAGTACAGAAAAAGTAGCTGGAATCTGCATGCATTCAGGATCAGGATGCAATGTTATGACTGATAATAATTGTGTCTTCACTTCCTTTTGTTACAGCAATAGGTGATTATATTTGTTTCCAAAAATTATTCCTTATTATATTTGATATCCTTTATTTGGTCTCGGCCTGTTGGATTAAACTTTAAAATCAAATATGACCAAAAAATCAAACAAAAAGTTATGTTTGATTTTATGCCTCTGCCACAAAGGGTCGCTGGAGGCATGATGTTTTCAGGGTGTCTGTCAGTTCATGATCAACTTTGTGGACAACGTAACTAGAGAATCATGGAGGTATCCAAACCAAACTTGGCATAGGGCTTAATGAATGGAGGAAGCTGTGCCTGTCAACTTATGAGTGCACACATTCAAGGTCATTGGCAAGGTCAAATGCTAAAATTCCCTATTTCCCCCTGAATCTCTGCAGTGCAAGAATATTTTTTCATGACACTGTATTACCAGTGAAGATTCTCTTGGGAGAGGTTTTGGGCTGTAAGGTCGAAGGTCAAAGGTCACATGAAAATTGCTTAAATTTTACTTTTTTCCCTATTGTGGAAAATTCTCTGGGTATCTTTTGAAACTTGGTACATATACATGTATTGCTTGATATTTATTCTCCTGGGAAGTTTGCTCCTAGGTCAAAGGTCAAGGGGTAAAAGTTTGGTTAATATGCTCAAATGCTGAAATGAACACTTTTCTCCATACCCTGACAATGACTAAATGTATACATGTAACTCTAGGCGTTTTCACATCAGCCCAATAAAAATCCAAACTCAAGATATTTTTCACGATCGCAGATTAGCGCACTATTTCATTTCCTATTCACATCAGCCCGAACATTATCAAATAGCGCGCTAGTTTGCATTAATTATCCTGCTATTTTGGAAATTTCCAGAGTTGGACTCAAGAAATTTTCTCGATCAATTAGCGTGCTAATTTGTATTCACATTATCAAATAGCACACTATTTCGTGATCGGGTTAATTTCCCAAGTCAGAAAATAGCGCGCTATTTCGAAACATCGGGCTGATGTGAAAACGCCTAATGTGATTAAACGTGATATATGCATGCATCTGCACAGTGATTATGCAGGGAAATTTTTAAGCCGTGGGATCAAAGGTCAAGTAAAAATGCTAAAATTTCACCCTTTTTCCGTACTTTGAAAATGGTTTATAATATTGTCATGATTAATGGCATATAATTAATGATGAGTACTGCAAATCATGAAATTGTCTCATATTGGCAAGATGTACTATTAAACCTATTTGGAGAATAATCCATTGTGATGGTGGCATACCACTTCAGTTCATTTCAATTCAAACCTTGAGTTTATTCTCATTTTTTTTTGACAGAATATACAATGCAATAAGTAAATTGGACATACATTATTTCTAATGATACACAGAAGCAAAGAATGAAAGCATGTTCATGTCTATGAGCAGTATGAGAACAGGCGTATAACATACTTGCCAACTAGTAAGATTTTATCAGATTCAGTAAGATTTTTTACGTTAAAAATAGCAAAATCAGATTTTCTGTCAGAGAAATCAGATTTTAGAAAAATATTTAGATATACCTTTCATGTGTATTTTCTGAAGATTTGACCGAAAGTAAGATTTTTAACTTCAGTTTGCATATAAAATAAGAATTTTGCAATCCATGAGTAAGATATTTCATCTTGAAATGTTGGCAGGTATGGTATAATACAGACATACCTACAATGTATATATTCTGAAGAAAAAAAAAAAATCACCTTCCCTCTGAGGTACAGTGTACCTACATAGTAGCATAGTCTTTTGAGTGGGTACCACTCAAAAGACTGCTTCTACTATGGAGGTACCTCAGAGGGATGGGGAAAGAGGGGGTGAAGAGCTCAATTACTACAAAGAGTGCATGAAAAATGAGGAAAGAGGGAACAAAAACAAAAGGAAAAAGAAACAACAAAAAAGGAAAAACTATGGAAAATGGAAGGGAGGAAATAGATTCATGAGACATTTCATGTCGTAAAAAGCTATATCAATGCATTCATCATCTGTAAAAGCCCACAATGATGATTAGCCATAGCAGGACAGTATAATGTATTTTATAAAGCAATTACAAAAATAGTACAGTCAACTGGTGGTAGTGGAACTGACATCTACATTAATGCACCTATAGCTAAGGCAATTAAATGAAGATTTGATGTATGGTGTGTCTTTAACTCTTTATGTGCCATGGTGGAAACCTCCCGTGTGCCACATTATTCTAGACACCAACGTATTCATGTGTTGAGAAAACATTCGGTTTTTCAAATCTATATAACTTTTACAGGTTTCTGTTTAATTGTAGACGAAGAAAGCAAAGTTGAAGAGAAAATGCCAAGCTTTGCACTGATGTACATTTTATGTCAATTCTATAATTGCTTTTCTTTCGAAAGCCAAGTGGCTACATTACTGTCAATGTATGACTTTTGCACACAAAGCAGTGACAGAAACTCGCAAATCCAGTAGGACACACTGCTTGTTAGTCAATCACCACATAAAATGCAAGCTATAGACCAGAGGAACGAAAAAGCGCCAGAGGAACGAAAAAAACGCTTTCATGGTGATTTATCGATCGGTTTGAGCGGGTTTGTGCGTTTGAGCAGAAAATGCGAAGTTGGCACGCCTTCGACTGAGTCGGAGGTGCGAACGTGGCACATAAAGAGTTAATAAGTCGACACAGCCTTAGGAGAAACAATGCTGTGCTTACAAAATACATAATTGAGAGAAACAAAATAATTTATTTCTTTTGCATCTTAAGACTTCAAAAGAAACAATTCTAATGAGGGAGAAAGATTTGCGGTGACACCATGTGTATGTAGTCCTTAACCGGATCGTTGTTTGGCAGAAGAGCCTAGAAAGAGGAGAAATGAAGAGGGAAGCAACGTATGGGGGTTGTGAGGAGGGCAAAAAGTGAGGAGTGGGGGACAGTAATGGGCAAGAACTTCTCTTTTCTGTTCTCTTCTTTCTTCTTTTTCTTTTTATTTCTTCCTTCCATACAACCCAACGGTCCTTTTCAGGACCAATTGTATTAATTTACACATTTCTTTACAGGTTATTTCTCTTGTCTTCTCTTTTCAGGTCTACACTTTAACCTTATTTTAATTTCTCATTTTTGCATTACTCCCACAGGAACCTTTTCAGGATTTAACTGTCATCAATTTACCTCTCGATTTTATATTTTTCTCCTCCGCAGCATTTATTTCTAGGATCCACACTAGCTCCCTCTAGTTTACGTCTTGAATTTCAATTTGTTCTTTTTCTCCTTCTTTTGTTTTTTTTTTCTTTGTTCCCTCTCTCTCTCTCTCTCTCTCTCTCCCTTCTCTCAACATATTCTCATCTCTCCTCTACTTACCCTTCCTTCGAGAGATTATTCGTTCTTTCTCCATTGATTCCGCATTCTACAGCCACACTGTTCACCGACTTCGTTCTTGGTTTCATGAATCTTCACTTCTCTCCCCTATCTCCATGATTCTCCAACATTCAACTCCTTCCTCTTCCTCTTTCCTTTTATTTCATCTTTCCCCTTCTAACGATGTCCGAACATCTTACTTGATTCTCACACTATTCTTCCTTACCACTTTCTCTGTTCCTTTCTCTACCGTCTCCACTAGTGCAACTTCAACTTCTAGCCCATTACTGTCCCCCACTCCTCACTTTTTGCCCTCCTCACAACCCCCATATGTCGCTTCCCTCTTCATTTCTCCTCTTTCTAGGCTCTTCTGCCAAACAACGATCCAGTTAAGGACTACATACACTTGGTGTCACCGCAAATCTTTCTCCCTCATTTACTTCACCATGCAAACCTTCAAACAACACAAAACAATTTCAATTTGTTTTCTTAACAAATTCAATGAAGATACATTTTATGTCCATTCTAATGGAGTTCCAGAATCTTGGACCCATATTAGATAAATGTCTACTGAGCTAGCATGGTTCTTTTGTTGTGTTCCCACTTTCACGACTGGTGCCAATTGAAATTGTGGTCTTCATTATGGAGTAATTACAGTGATTTTATCAAATCTTGAAGTAAATTGCAGCAGTTGCGTTGATCATGGAAAAAAATGGACAGTTCACAATTTTTCATGATCAACACGGTTGACTATCAAGTGGTCATTGTATCAGATCGTAACAAAATGTAACGGATCACATCTAATCATGCTTCTACATATATTGTGATGATTGCAGTCATCCTTGGAATGGATAACATTACATTGTGAGGTGGGATGTCAAGACCACTCTCTTGACATCTTCTGGAACTGATACTTGGAATCTGGCCATCCAGGAAGGACTTCATGTAGTACAGGTTCATCCTCTTAAATTGGGACTTGGAGAGAGTTGCCGGGGGGGCGAGTCCCCCAGTCGGTAACATCACCATCATGACCATCACCACCTCCATTTTTTTCTTCATTTTCTCCACCTTCCGCATCATTCAGCCTAATCATCCTTTCCTGCTGCGGGACTGCACCTTGATATGAGTTGAAGAAGACCTTCAGGAATTCCCTCTGTCGCTTTGCATCTGCTGTAGCTGAGTAGGGAAGTGCAGGAGGTTGATCCACATCTAGCTAGTTCACTTGGCCCCTCCATGCCCCTTGGATGACATTGCAGCTTTCATCCTCATGGTCTGCCTCTTGAGCTGCATTGCCTGGATGCCTCTGCCTCAGGAGGTGCAAAGCCACTGTTGTCTCCACCATATCCCTTACAGTGTAGGGTTTCTGCTCTAGAGTTCTGCAGAGACATCTAAATTTGCTGACTAGAATCCCAAAGGTATTCTCCACCACTCTCCTCCCCCTTGAGTCTGTGATTGAAGATTCTTTCCTCCCTAGACATCCTTCTTCTTCTGTATGGCTTCATGAGGTAGTTCCCGAGTGCAAAGGCCTCATCCCCAGAATGAAGAAGGGCATGTTTTGGAGATTATCAGGGCTTGTAATCAGAGGGCAGGGTGGGGGAGTCCTACGACTTCCCCTTCCACGCTGTTGAACAACTTGAATTCTTCAAATATCTTAACATCTGGCAATGTGTCCTTTTCCACATACTTGTAGTTTGATCCAAACAGACTTATAATCTGCATCTACCACAGCTAACAATGGTATCAAAAAGAAGCCTTTGGACTGTAATTGTAGATGAGGCTGCCAGTGTGGGGTAGCTTCTTGATAGCAATGTGTTTTCCATCCAGAGCCCCAACTGCATGGGGATATTCCATCTCTGCTTAAACTGGCTAGCTGCGGCTCTCCAGGCTTCAGGGGTCATGGGTAGACTAAACACCTAATCCTAATCTTTGTACACTTGCACAATAGCCCTGCACACTTCTGGAATCACCTTTGAGATGCTAGACACTCCACACCTGAAGGTACACGCAAGAGACTGATAACTGTCTCCTGTTGCAAGGTGCCTCAGTGTCACTGCCAGTTTAAGTCCAGGTGAAAGGGGTTGCCTGAAAGTGGTAAGTTCCCTCTCAGTTGCTGGGCCACTGTGACAGAGCGAGTGGATCAATCCTGTGTCATACATGCACCACAAATTGATGATATTGAATATCAGTCATTTGAAAGGATGACATTTCATTTTACAGCATATAGTTAGTGCATCAATACTGCAGCCGCCATATTGGCTCTATGGTATAAAAGGTGATCATTCAGCAGAAAACTGTCTTCTCCTTTGCAAACCATAATATTAAGGGATACAAAGAAATTGTTGAGTTCGCAAACCATAATATAAAGAAATACAAAGAAGATGTTGAGTCTTTGGAAATTTGTGGAAAGTTTCGGCTGTTTCCCCAGTACAAACTGTTACAATCAAATATATAAGAAATGTCGAGTCTGGGGAAACTTATGGAAAATTTTGGGAAGGGTGCTAGCCCCAGAGAGGAGGGAGAAGCACCACACATATATACATGGGATTTTCCATCATGACCAGCCAGGTGGTAGTGGACAGTCGCTAAGACAAAGTAGAGTGTAGTCTAATGGTCAGCCTGATGGTCACTTTTGAACAGGCATGATCATGGCCTAAAGCCATGTAACCGACAACTGATTGGAGGATGGTTTGCATAAATTATTAAGGGGTGGAGCATGTAAATGCTATTATATTCATTATGTTGTTGCTAGGTGTTGCTAGGTGGTGCTAGACAAAATTTTCCATAGCACCATGTGCTGCACCCTCAGAATCATTATAAATAGAATGATTTTGTTCTTTGAAGTTAGTTGATTCGAGCATTCATGTATTCATCGGTCACTCATTGAGTGGGAGATACCCACTCTCTTATACCACACCGGAAGACTTGTGAACTTCATCTACAAGACAATAAACGACCATCTTTGTACATATTGTACATCACTGTCTGCTTCGAAGTTCTTCAAAGTGTCATCGTGTGGTTGTTGAGCGTGAAAGGTACGCCAGTGTGCTGAGAATGCGGCATTGCTGAAAACCATCCAGTTACATTTGGTGGCAGCGGTGGGATGAACTCCCAGTACCTGAGCAACAATTAATACCATCAGCTGAGACTCTATTTCTGCGCTATGTGATCCAGAAATATTGCCTGACCCGGGAGAAGCTGAGTAGCAACCGTGCTGTTGGTGACAAAGTTGCTTTTGAACACTGTCTTGGGACTCGAAAGCTTTGTGTGCGAGTTCCAACATCGAGAAAGACTGGAAAAGCAGAGCCCAAAACTTGTATCAGTCGTCTGCAACGCAGTTGGGGTGTCGTCAACACCGACGTTGGGCAACGAGGTCCAGCCTGTGGCTTTGCAGACAGACGGGAGATTGAGGGGTGACTGAGACGACATCGTGCACCGGAGTGAGCAGTCGTCAGGACAGAGTCTAGAACAAGACTACAGCAGGGGACAGCTGGCTGACCCAGAGTGACGGCAGCAACGGTGACCACAAGGAGCCAAGGCCAGTTTACTGATAAGGGGGAGCGAAAGGCTTATCAGAGGGGTAAGTGAGTTTCTCTTAATTAGTCAACTTCAAGGCAAGGCAGAGAGAGTGGACACACTATTGTGTCTCCATATTGTATGTATAGTGAAAAGGTTGCATGTTAATCAGTTTGGAACATGGCAGAAGAGGGTAACCTAAGTCAGTTAAGGATGCAAGAGTTGAGACAAAAGTGTGAAGAGTTGGGGCTGTCACATGAAGGGTTGAATAGGAACCAGTTGATCAAAAACATAGAAGAGGCAAAGGAAGAGCAGGCTTCGCCTCTGCCAAGTGCACCAGTCATGAGCACAGATAAGAATACGACCCAAAACACTGCTGCGCGCACTGAGTCTGATACAATGGAAGAAGCACGCATGCAATTTGAACTTGAAAAGATGCGGATGCAGGTGCGCCTTGCTGAATTAGAAAATGCCAAATTGGAAATTGAGCGCAAGGGGACCAATGCAGGGTCTTTTGGTTTAGATGGGGGCATCAGAAGGATGCCGATGTACAAAGAGGGAGAAGATGTTGATGTGTTTCTCCGTGCTTTTGAGAAGATGGCGCAATTAAATGAGTGGCCAAGGGAGGTATGGGCACTACAGCTCGCTCCCTTACTGACAGGTAGAGCTAGGGAGGCATACTCAAGACTGTCACTTGAAAGTAGTAGAGTGTACGATGAAGTCAAATTAGCCATCTTGCGTAGGTATGACCTCACACCCGAGGCATATAGGGTCAAGTTCAGGGAACTGAAGGTGGATAGGGACGAGACCTATACTGAGTTTTCCGTAAAGCTGACGGACCTTCTCGGGCGGTGGCTCCAGGGGGCGGGGGCTTTAAACGATCTAGACAGACTAAAGGAGGAGATCCTAAAAGAGCAAATGCTAAAACAAGTGTCTTTTGACCTAAGGGTGTGGCTCCGAGACCACGAGCCAGATACACTGGGTGACATGGCAAGGCTTGCCGACCAGTATGTCATCAGCAGAAAAGGGGCAGGTAAACCACAGGGACACTGGGGAAAAGCAGGCCCTAATCACTCCCCTAAACCAGGTTGGAATTCGGGATCAGGAGGGGGAAAAGGAGAGAGTAAGCCAAACCCTCAACAGAATAAGAAGCAAAATGAGGATAGGGGTAACTACAGAGCAAAGGTGAGGTGTTACACCTGTGATAAGTTTGGTCATATCGCAGTAAATTGTCCAAATGCCCACAAATCTGAGGTCCAGGCAGAGAAGAAGGGGAATGACAAATCCAAGGAACACGGTCCCACCTATTTCTGTAGACCTGAGCCCCACCCCAAACTAAGACCATACATTAGTGACGCCAGACTGGGGGACAGACATGTACGTTTGCTGCGTGATTCGGGGTGCACTCATTCTCTAGCGAGAAGTGATGTTGTAGATCCTACATTCATTATCCCAGGTGAGACAGTGAAAATGAGAGGTCTCTTTAGTAAGAAAGAGGTACCGATTGCACGTGTGCATCTCATTAGTGAGCCATACGGGATCAAGAAATGGATCCGTGTTGGACTGGTAGATGAGATTGAAGTTGATGTTTTGCTTGGAAATGAGGTGCTAGAGGAGAATGACCCTGACTTAGACATCCCCGGACTATGTGAGTAGAAAAGAGGCAGGCTTAGTGGTTACAAGAAATCAGGCCCGTGAAAAGGAGTTAAAAGAAGAGCAAACTAGAGCAGAAGTGATCAGATCCAAAGTTCAGGTGAGGGACTTGTTCGGGGAGAATGAACAAGGAGAGGCTGCAGATAGTGGCAATGATGATGACGAGAGAGAGGAGGGTGCACATGAGGTGAATGATGTGAATGATGTGCACGATGATGATACAACTGTGGGGACAGGTGAGTCTGATACCACTAGTGACAAGGCAGCAAACGGAGAACAGCCACAAGGAGAGAAAATACTCCCCACTCACTTAGACATTGGTAGAAAGGAATTGATTCAAGCCCAACAAGATGACCCCTCATTGAAATCAGTATGGGAGAAGGTGGAAAAGAAAGAGGGAAATGAGGGAAGATGCCATTTCTATGTCGAGAATGGGGTACTCATGCGAGAGTGGTCAGGAAACTCTAAATCAGAAAGTAGTGAGGTGTACACGCAAATAGTAGTACCAAAGGGGTATAGAACAAGACTACTGGAGGTTGCCCATGACAACCTAACAGCTGGTCACCTCGGGGTAGGCAAAACACAGCAAAGATTGATGCAGAATTTTTATTGGCCTGGTATTTTCAGAGATGTGGCAGAATTTTGCAAGACTTGTGGTCCGTGCCAAAAGTGTGCAAGCCAGACAAGAGGGATTAGTAGGGCAAAACTAGTCTCGGTGCCAGTCATTGGCAGCCCCTTCAGAAAGATAGCACTTGACATAGTAGGGCCATTGCCTCGTAGTAAGAAGGGAAACATGTACATTCTTGTTGTGTGTGATTACGCAACCCGGTATCCAGAGGCAGTACCCCTCCCCTCCATTGAGGCGGAGAGAGTGGCAGACGAGCTGATAAGGATCTTTAGTAGAGTAGGGATCCCCCATGAACTTTTGTCAGACCAGGGGTCAAATTTTATGTCCCTACTCATGAAGCAGCTGTGCAGTAGTCTAGGCATTAAACAGATAAGGACCAGCCCCTACCATCCCCAGGCTAATGGCCTAGTTGAAAGATTTAATGCCACCCTGAAAGACATGCTCAAACCCTACACACTGGAGGGAAATGTGACCTGGGATGACCTCATCCCATATGTATTGTTTGCCTATCGGGAGGTTCCCCAAGAATCTACAGGGTTTTCCCCTTTTGAGCTCCTGTATGGACACAGAGTAAGAGGGCCCCTAGATGTGATCAGAGAGGCATGGTTGGGAGAGACAGTGCCAGAGGAAGGGTTAGTATCATATGTGCTAAATTGTAGGGATAGATTAGCCAACATCACAACAGCTGCCCAAAAGAACCTCGCCCAAGCCCAGAAGAGGCAGAAAGCCTGGTACGACAGGAAAGCCAGGACAAAAGACCTACAAGTAGGCGACAAGGTGTTAGTCCTCCTCCCATCAAGAAGCAACAAGCTGCTAGCCAAATGGCAAGGACCCTATCCTGTGATACAGAAATTGAGTGATGTGAATTACGTAGTTGAGATGGGGGACAAGAGGAAGAAGCATAGAGTATTTCACACAAACATGCTGCGAGTTTGGAGAGAGCGAGAGGAATGTGTGATGTACACGGATGTGGATGATGGAAATGATGACGAGTACCTAGACCAGTTTATAGAGCCACTGACACAAAGAGGGACCTCTAGTGAAGTGGAACTCCCTGACTACCTGACAACACAACAAACCCAACAATTAGGTGACGTCATTCATGACTTTACGGACATCCTAAGTGACAATCCAGGACGGACTGACAGGATTGAACACGACTTAGTGACATCCAATGACCAGCCCATTAGGCAAAAGGCTTATCGACTACCTCATGCTGTGAGAGAGACAGTAAAAAGGGAGCTAGATGAAATGCTTGAGGCAGGGGTAATTTCCCATTCAGATTCCCCATATGCTAGTCCCTTAGTAATCGTAAAAAAGAAGGATGGGTCACTAAGACTTTGCGTCGATTACCGAAAGCTTAATCAGGTGACAGAGTTTGACGCCTACCCTATGCCGAACATTGAGGCTATCATTGATGAGTTGGGGAAAGCCAAATTCATGACAACCATAGATCTAACCAAGGGATATTGGCAAGTCCCTCTCACAAAAGAAGCAAGGAAGAAATCTGCTTTCATAACCCCATTTGGCCTTTTCGAGTTTAATGTCATGCCATTTGGCATGCAAGGCGCGCCAGCAACTTTTCAGAGGTTGGTGGACCAGGTGCTGCGCGGCGTGAATGAATTTGCGACAGCATACATAGATGATATCATCATCTACAGCGAGTCATGGGATGAACATCTTGCTCATGTGCGGGAGGTGCTTGGTAGACTGCGAGCGGCTGGCTTGACAGCAAAACCGAGCAAATGCAAGTTTGCACGAAAAGAGGTATTATACCTTGGCTTTGTTTTGGGTGAGGGATGTGTCAAGCCAGAGCCTGCGAAGATTGACGCAGTCGTGAATTTCCCTCAACCAGTCACAAAAACTGACGTGCGCGCATTTCTAGGACTGACTGGATACTACCGTAAATTCATCCCTAACTACAGCAAAGTGGCAGCCCCACTCTCAGATCTCACTCGCAAGAACGAACCAAGGTTAGTTAGGTGGAACAGCAAGTGCAGTGAAGCACTGGAGGTACTCAAACATGCACTAGTGAAATCCCCTGTGCTTAGAAACCCTGACTTTGAGAAAGAGTTCATTGTACAGGTTGATGCATCTGACAGAGGTATTGGGGCAGTGCTCAGTCAGAAAGATGAGAAAGGGGAAGAGCACCCCATAGCCTACATCAGCAAAAAGTTGCTACCAAGGGAACAAAGGTACGCCACGATTGAGAAGGAATGCCTGGCAATTGTGTGGGCTATCCAAAAGTTTCAGCCGTACCTGTTTGGGAGGAAGTTCCTTGTACAGACAGATCACAATCCACTCCGATGGCTCCATCAGATGCAGAACCATAATGCTAGGTTAATGAGATGGTGTCTGCAGCTGCAGGCTTACCCCATGCGTGTAGAACACAGAAGCGGGGTTAAAAATGGAAATGCGGACGGTCTGTCACGCACGTAAGCTGTGACTATTATGCAATTATAGATACTCCTAGTTGTGAGGAATTTGCTCTCTGGTAATAGAATTATGAGAAAATGTATGTTAAAGCCTTGTATCTCAGTCATGATAATGATGTTGGTAGAGAACATATAGTCCTGTATAATATGTTAACATCACAAGTTAACCCTCTGCCTTGCTGTTGACTATAAGAGAACTCTCTACCCGAAAACCCCTTTAAAGTACCTGACGATGTGAATTTGAATTTCATCATCACTTTGACACTAAATACCGTTCTGGCCAAGAAGGATTCCGTAAGCATGGATGCCGGACTGTAAATATTTGAACAGCTGCAAGATGAACGCTAAGAAGTTTAGTGAACATTGTTCCTGTGGCCAGGATTAATTTCTCATCATTCTACACATTGAGTAATGCACTATGAATGATGTGAATTTTGTTTAATCACTATCCAAAGAATTATGCACTTAATGTGGAAGGAAAGTGGCGATTCAAATGCTTATACTCGCTCACAGCTGGCTCTCATTTTGCAGGAAGAGATGAATATTTGTAATTACCATGTGTATTCTGAGCATTTTCAAGTATGATAATATGATGTGCCAATAACACATATATTGAGCAAGTGCAAAACATGGTTTGAATTTCAGACAGTTCAGTTGGTCAGATGACAAATAATGAATGTGTGTAAATAAGTATAATTACTTTATGTTTAATTCTTTCAACAGGGAGCAGAATTACCTTTTGGTGTACATGATGAATTTAATGTGACTTTGACGCATAATCATTGGTTAATGGAAATGGGTATATGAAAAAGAATGTTGATCTTTATCATTCCACCCCATTTACATTATCTTAAGGAGGGGGAAGTTTGTGACAGAGCGAGTGGATCAATCCTGTGTCATACATGCACCACAAATTGATGATATTGAATATCATGTCATTTGAAAGGATGACATTTCATTTTACAGCATATAGTTAGTGCATCAATACTGCAGCCGCCATATTGGCTCTATGGTATAAAAGGTGATCATTCAGCAGAAAACTGTCTTCTCCTTTGCAAACCATAATATTAAGGGATACAAAGAAATTGTTGAGTTCGCAAACCATAATATAAAGAAATACAAAGAAGATGTTGAGTCTTTGGAAATTTGTGGAAAGTTTCGGCTGTTTCCCCAGTACAAACTGTTACAATCAAATATATAAGAAATGTCGAGTCTGGGGAAACTTATGGAAAATTTTGGGAAGGGTGCTAGCCCCAGAGAGGAGGGAGAAGCACCACACATATATACATGGGATTTTCCATCATGACCAGCCAGGTGGTAGTGGACAGTCGCTAAGACAAAGTAGAGTGTAGTCTAATGGTCAGCCTGATGGTCACTTTTGAACAGGCATGATCATGGCCTAAAGCCATGTAACCGACAACTGATTGGAGGATGGTTTGCATAAATTATTAAGGGGTGGAGCATGTAAATGCTATTATATTCATTATGTTGTTGCTAGGTGTTGCTAGGTGGTGCTAGACAAAATTTTCCATAGCACCATGTGCTGCACCCTCAGAATCATTATAAATAGAATGATTTTGTTCTTTGAAGTTAGTTGATTCGAGCATTCATGTATTCATCGGTCACTCATTGAGTGGGAGATACCCACTCTCTTATACCGCACCGGAAGACTTGTGAACTTCATCTACAAGACAATAAACGACCATCTTTGTACATATTGTACATCACTGTCTGCTTCGAAGTTCTTCAAAGTGTCATCGTGTGGTTGTTGAGCGTGAAAGGTACGCCAGTGTGCTGAGAATGCGGCATTGCTGAAAACCATCCAGTTACAGCCACCCTGTGCAAGACTGCACTGAAGAGCTGGGGTGTAAGCCTTGTGTAGTTTTGGAAAGCTGCTGGATCATCTAGCCTCAACTGGGTGTCTGTAAGGCTGGAGAACTGACCAAACTGTTGTCTCATTCCTTCTGCGAGCCATGATCACACCCAGAACTGTCTGGCTGCAGCTCTCCTGACCTTTTGTGGTTGGGGTTGGGGCTGGTCTGGTTGCTTGTCTTCTTCCTTTGACGATGAAGTAAGCGAAAAGTAACACTTGCTGAAAGTGTTACGTTATCATTTTCAACTTTTGTCAATTTTAGTATTTGTGGGTTGCAATGTTAACTCTGAAGAAGTTCATAAAACAATGAAGTCTGTGGTCAGTGGGGCTGTATTTATACCAATCAGGGTCCAATTGTATCTCAAATGGTCTTTGCTCCCGAACCTGATTGTCAAAGACATCGCATCCCATTGCAACAGAGCGAATTGGTTCATGATGGTCGTACTGGAATGTACAAGTATCTATGCGTCTGCGCGTATTGGATTGAGAACCCTGATCATTCTGATTGTGTGAGATCAGGACCCAATAGTGGAATCAACCGGGACAATCATATCAGATTGTATCTGAACGAGAGACCACATTGTGACAGACCTTATTGCTTGAAATTGACCAATCATGACCATATTGTATCCAAGCGTACCAAGTTGTACTAGCCCGTATCGACTCACATTACGTCGTATCCAAACATAAAATTTCAAACAAGTTGAACAAAATTTCTATGATCAGTTACAAATTGCCAATCATGGCCTTCATAATGGATTGTATGATAGTGGGAATACAGCAATTGCAAGGGTAAATAAAATTCATTAGCCCACCTAGTTTGATACAGTATTTATGATATGTCTGGTTACATGGAAACATGGAATTGCCCTAACTGAAATAAAAATTTCTTTGATTTTCAGAATCTTATACAAAAACAAAAAAGCTGTATGTGAACATGGAGCAGAAATTTTACAAATAATTCAAAATACATTCTTTTGTAACAGTAAAGCACTATCCAATAATGTTTGATGCGTTTAAGAAAAGGTAATGTCAGGGACAAATACAATATAAATAACAAATGTAGGTGGATAGACAGATTTAGTCTATTTATGACACCTACACATATATATTATGTGAAATAAGTTTACAAACATCAATATGAAATTTCCAGGAAATGAAATTAACAGTCGTCATAGCAACATTTCTAGCTCTGTGCTGCAGAAACAGATATGTGTGATTTCAAATGCAAGAATCAAACGTAATTACTGCATACACCATATATTTAGCTAGTCTAATCTTTTGCGAATCACGGCTTTCCAACAATTTCGCTAGTGTCTAAATTCATGATCGTAGAGTACAGTAATAAATGTCGCAGTCATCTCAAGATCACAGTTAATGATATCATGTATCGTTAGATTCACAAATAGCACCTGACTCGCGAAATTTGTGAAAATAAAAACCTCAAGAAATATATGATGTATACAGTCCCATTATCAAGCATGTTTATTGATAAAAGTAACATTCAGATATTTTTCATGACTTCGATTAACTTGTAATTATAGGCTCGACATTTTCAGGCTATACATTATCACCTGTCAATTGATATTCATGTGACAAATATTTTACTGATTAATCCATAAAAGTAGTTACTACTTAAAAGAATAATCTAATCATGATAATCCATGAAATGAGGTTTAATGTTGTCAATTTACTGTAGGATGTTGCTGAAATCAGTGAAGAAGCAAGAAAGTCAGCTTTGGACTTGTTTGCAGTGAGGTTGATGATGCTTGTCACTGATACAACAAAGGTTTTCCATACGCGAATGGAGGTAAGCGTATCATGTTATCGCTATTTTTAATCCATATCGGGCCACTCAGATGAAAAACAATTAAATGGGGCCCTGGTCCCCAAGCCAGTGAGATACCCAGTAGATTTTGTTACGACCAAAATCACTCTGAGAATGATCGCACAAAAGAAACAATCAACTGATGTTCAGGCGGTTTATTAACAGTGATATTGTGGGCACAGACTCGTAATCGGTTTTCACATCAGTACAATAATGATCAATAGAAACAATTACAAATCGGTAATAGAATCACTTACATATTATGTTATCAAGTAGTCCTTTGAAAATGTTCAGATACGATGTTCGATGCACCGATGGATGATCCTTGACGCACCGATGAATGATTCCTCCGACGTAACTCCAAAGGCACAGGGTGCATTAATCCACAGTATAAATCCGGGGTAAAATCCACGATAGATGTCCACAGCAAAACGTGTAGAATCCAAACGTTATGACGACCACGTCCAGTTGCGGCGTTGAATGATGATTCACTTTATAATGTCCAATGAGGAATCCAGCCCGTCACAGCTTTGCCGTAATAATGTCCGTTGACACTAAAATATGGAGTCTATCTCCAACGTAGGCAAATTAATTCTCTGCAGGCAAAATGTCTCCCAGGCCTTATCTCCACAAACACAGTTTGTATAGCAGGTCAGCAGGTAACACAGGACTGACTATAACAAGTCGCTTCAGAGCCAGAAGTGACGTAACTCTCAGAGCAGAGGTGTTGGGTACTCTGCCTACCTCAGAATTTCTCCTGCTTATATACTATCCATTCACCCCTTTCTAGTACATTCTGTAATTTTCTCCAACCTGGGGCCACATACCTGAACATACTAGCAAGTCCAAATTCCAGGAATCCTGGATGACTCACTGCCTAATATGTGCATAACATCATTGCCAAAATTAACTACCAATCACATTGGGTTACAAGGGCAGTGCCTCACTCAGCCAGCACTTCCTAGAATTTTCTGGAATGGGTTAAATCATTCTAGATTGAGTGAGCTATAATGTATTTCCTGTCACATGCATACATGTACTGTAGCTACATTGTATACCATGTAGAAAATTCTCCACTGATCTGGTCAGCCTGTATGTACTATATCTATATCATATAGAATGTTCTCCATTAATCTGGTCACCCTGTGTACATATAATGTACACATTAAAACAACCATGCATACAGCCTTGATACATTAAACATGTGTGTGTACATTTGTGACAGGTGGTAATGTGGCTTAGCCAATAGCATGTCTGTGTTGCAGTCAACTGACTTAGGTTTGATTCCCTCTGAGTCTAGCTGAGTAATGTTATGTGTAATCATACCATTCCCTCTATACAGGGTGTCTCAAATAAAACTATACACTTTTGAAATGGCTTCCAAATAAGAAATATATAATTCTGGGGGAAAAGGTTTATATGTATGTTAGCTTAGGGACTCAACTTTCATATGACACCAAAAAGTCTACAAATAATTCATGCTTGAATGAGCACTGCTCACTTTTGTAAAGGGTACGAAAATTAGGCTGTGCAGGAATTAGCCTTTAAATTTGCGACAGGTGAGTCCGTTGGAGCTTACAACTGAGGTTGATGTGATAAATTTATAACTAATTGCGAACTGTTTGAGTTTGCTGAGTGAATTTTATGGTTTATTAAACCAAACTTTTATGCATGAGTAAACTGCAGTTGCATTTATTTTATTGAAGCATTGCAAATTTCCCTGGTAGACTCAGTGGTGTGTTCATGTGAGTAAGGATGAGGTGATGGTACATGTCGCAATTTCCATGTTACACACTCTTATTTTTTACAACTGTGACTTGAATGAAAACCTTCACCCCACTATTTTCAGATTAGTAGAATAGGTCATTGATTTACTTACCCAGATGGGGATTATGTAAATTCATTATTCAATACATTTTGTTGAAAATTTTGCTGACTCACATGAACACACCACAGTGTCTACCAGGGAAATTTGCAATGCGACAATAAAATAAATGCAACTGCGGTTTACTCAAGCATAAAAGTTTGGTTTAATAAACCATGAAATTCACTCAGCAAACCCAAACTGATCGCAATTGATCACAAGTTTATCATATCAGCTTCAGTTTTGTAAGCTCCAACGGACTCACCTGTTGCAAATTTAAAAGGCTAATTCCTGCGCAGCCTAATTTTCATACCCTTTACAAAAGTGAGCAGTGCTCATTCAAGCATGAATTATTTGTAGACTTTTTGGTGTCATACAAAAGTTGAGTCCATGAGCTATCCATACATATAAACCTTTTCCCCCAGAATCATATATTCCTTATTCGGCAGCCATTTCAAAAGTGTATAGTTTTATTTGAGACACCCTGTATAGTAGGAGGCAAAAATGTGCCTCAAATAGGACATATCTTTGTGTGTGAGAAAATCATGATTCGTGCACGTAAAAGACCCCAGCCTTCATTAATTCATTGCAAAGAGCAGGATGCTCTTTGCCGGTGAAGTCTCCCATAGCATGTGCTTACGACAGAAGACGGGTGAATTATGCCAACCTCGTTTGATTTGCTCACTGTGACTAGAAATAGTCAGCAAACAGGATCAACCAGGTACATTATGCCATATGAAGAAAAATAGATACCCACTTTATTCTGGTGATAGGAGTTCATACATATTTATGGCTGAGAATGCTCTACGATTTTATTTTTACAAGTTTGGAAATGTCTAGAACAATTTTTGTCTCTTTGTATGCTTTCTTTTTATCAGTTTAGTCACAAGTTACCCTCACAAGAGCAAATGTTGTTGCAGCTAATATTGTCACTTTTTACTTGTTTACCCTTGTTAGGCTGAGAGAACTCTCAATTTGCTTCTTGAAGGATGCGATGATGCAGCTGTAGAATCAATCATCAAGAAGCCTGCAATGGAACAAATGATGTATGTATGAAAGTGTTTTTGGTTATGCTTATAATGTAAGCTTATGCCCACATATGTTATGTGATGAACTTGAAACAGTTGAATTTTAGACCAGCTATCAGTTGTCATAACTATCTCTGTCTGGGATGTACCTGAAGAAGGTATGTTTCTTTTGAATTGTCATTGGGACCTAAAACAAGTGGGATGATGAAACATGGACAGACCAAAATGTGACAGTTTGGTCTGTCCTTATTACATATGTTCCCCACTCAGTCTAAAAATGGTGTAAACCACGGGTTCAATAGAATTTTAGGGCTCTCATCTTTTCTAATCCAAATCAGGCCGTTAAATATTCAATTGAAAAACAACAAATTTTCAATGAACATTTATTATTTGACCTTCATATTCTAGTACAATACTCTCCGCTTAATTGGGTAGTGCTTAATCAGGTACTCCACTTAATTGACAAGTTTACAACCTGAAAAACATTTTCTGATGCATGCTATATTTACAGCATAATTTAGTAGGCATTTCGGTTATTTAAACCGGGTAAGAATTTTCCAGATTAACCTGATCTGTTTCCATAGCTTCCTGCAGAAAGCCTTTAAAATTTATGTAACCCATTAATTATGAGAAACTGAGGTGCTGAACGTTTATAGAGAACTTTGGGTGTCATTTTAACATGTCGAATTTGCAGTGTACGACCGATTTGCCATATCACTGGTACAAGTCACATTTATGCATGCCATGTATGAACCCTTGCACCCGCACCGCATGCACTACCAACACAAACACACACACACACACACACACACACACACACACACACACAGTGACGCACCAATCATTTTACATGTGTCTATAACTAGCTCTCGAGAAAAATGAATAATAAAGTAACTCCATTGAGACTCTAACCTTTCTTCAGGTTGTTCATTGAAAACAAACCTAGGGTCACATGGGAACACAACAGAATTTGCTGCAGCATTTGGCTGTATATGCATAGGAATCTAGCTTCAAATAGCACATGTTAAGAAGTGTGTATGTGGACTCGGGGGGGGGGGCTGCATAAATACAAAATTACGCTGCAGACATTAGCTAAAGCTGTTCTGTGACTTCAGATGAGCTGCGGTTGTAAGTGACATACCTTGCTGTGTGTCTGATGCGGAGAGGTGTGTGATTAGTATGTGTTACCTGTGTTGTGAATGAATTAACTTGCTCTCTGGTTAATCAAGTACTCCTCTTAATTGGGTAAGAAATGCTCTGCCAGACAATAGCAAATTAAGTGGAAACTACTGTATGTAGATTCCTGTCCTGTGTGACATACACTCCCCCCAAAATGTTAATTTTGACAAAAAGTCTAGTAGATATCTTGTTTGAAGCAATTTTAGGGCAAAGTTACATGTATCTCTCATCAAAGTGTTCTAAAAGACTGTGTTGTATTGGGGGTAATGCATAAAATGACATAAAATTACCCAGCATCCCTTTTTATCACTTTTTTTCACATCCTGTTTTATGCCTCTGCCATGAAGTGTCACCGAAGGCACTTTGTTTTGGGTCGATTGTCCTTCAGTCTGTCATTCCGTCCATCCATAATCGATCTTTTGGACAGCATAACTTACCTGTTGAGGATGAGCTGATTTTGCTATAACACACATTTCCCATAGACACCTGCCAGAGTATACTCGGGACTACAGTGTAGTCTTCAATTGGTAAGAACTTTAGTGAAGATAGATACGATTGTGTGTGAGTTGTATTGTCCGTATTGCAGATGCACTTATACACAGATCCACAGTCACACTTACTCACTAATTAAAGTTGTGGAGAAATCAGACTCGGGGTACGCAAGAAGTACATGAGGTGTTGCAGCTTTTATTCGAAGAGGTATCACATGGACGAGTCGTGGTGCGAGTAACTGTTTTACAATATTCAGCAATCGCTATTTATACACAATCTCAGCAGGGGGATGACTCACATCTCCGGTAGGCGGTGAAACAATGGGGTTAAAGAAAGTTACAGATCACTTGTCACTTTTGACAGGGGTCTACTGTGTTCGGATATTATCAGTCGCGGCCTTATCTTTACCCATTATACGGCGGCCGCCTCAGAAGTCGTGTACTTATCAAGCGGTGTCTGGGATCGGCCACAAGAGAGAAATATTATGCCGAGTGGCTTTCAATACTAGGAGTGGTATCCGTCATCAATAACATTGAGGATAAACACACCAGCCAGCGGAGGCTCGCGAGTAATCATGCGAGAGTTTGTCTACATAATTACCTGATAAAGGAAACTTGTCGAGGGGAAAACAAAACAGCGGAGAGGGTCACACCCACAGAAGTTACGTTCAGACGGCAGGCCCTAACCTCGAGGTTAGGAAACCTCGAGGTTTAGCTCTTGCCCCTAACTACGACGTGTGTCCACATGACGAATCTTAACCTCGAGGTTACGAAACCTTGAGGTAAAGCTTCTGCCCCCCGTAACTACGAGTGGGTCCCACTCGATGTTAAAACCACAAAACCGGAAGTTTCAGCCCACACTGCTAACAAGACGTCTATTTATTCTTTAGTCCAACCCTGTCGCATGCCGTCAATCCCTCGTTTGAGGCGAGACCCCACTTTAACGAAGCTAACTGGGGTGCTATACCCCCCTAACGATTCTTCGTTTGAAGAGTTGGGAGTCGAAGTATTTGTCCATTGCAAATTAACTTTCTGCTCAGGCGTGACAAACCTGGAGGCCAAGCCAGGGTTTAATGACTACAGCAGCTGTCGTATTACGTAAGAGCATGATAAGGATATCTGCCTGTGGCACACCAGAAGTGAACTCAATTTTCTCTATCCTTTCTAAAGTTTTCAATGTTATATTCTATTGAGAAATTCTATGGTCATCCATTTTACATTTCGAACGAAAAAAATTGACCCGTAAATAACAAAAATACAGGAATAAGAAGGAGAGCATTGCCAGTTTGCCGGTGCTGCTCACTGTTGGGGATAAAGTACAAGCCGTGGATGAGTGGGGGAGGTGGGCTGCAGTACAGGCATGCTCTGTCTGCATACGCTGAATGTCTACACTCACACACACACGTACACACACACACGCACCATGGAGCTACATAGCCCATGCCAAAACCAAAACAATCTCCTCTCGCGGTGCCCCCCCCCCCCCCCCCCAGGCGCAGTGGCGATGACTGATGCTTAGATAAGGCCAGGGTCAAGAAACAGGTGTTTTATATCTTTGGTTTTTAAGTCATTGATTGCCAAGATATACACTGGCATTATTTACGGGGGTGTAGCCTCGTCAAACGAGAGATTTGCGTCATGGGACTCGCTTACAGGTACTCTTGTTCTCTGTCATGGTATGCAGAGATAGCACTGCACTGATGACTTTATGCCTTTATGTCGAAAACATTTTTTTAGCGTCGGAGAAGAATATAGAATACAGTAGCGAGTTCGACGTGTTCAGTTTCAGAGATCAAGCGCATGGGAAGAAAAGATGATGTTGTTGTGTCGTGCGTCATAGGTGTTTCACGTGTAGTGTATTTGTGGTGTACGTCTGAGAGGTTGACCCAGAAGCACAGGGAAATTTACGGCGAGGTCACTCTTAACTTCGAGTTCGTTGTTTTTTGTGTTCACACGGTGCTTAACTACGAGTGGGGACCCCCCGCGGCTCGTGGTTAGAGCACTAACCATAAGATTTCTTGTGGCTCGAAACATCGAGCAAACCTCGAGGTTTGCTAACTACGAGTGCGTCGTCACGGTCCCTAACTACAATTTAAGCTCTAACCTCGAAGTTTCCTAACTTCGAGGTTAAGGGCTCCCGTCTGAACGTAACTAGAGAGAGAGGGAGAGAGAGAGTGGGAAAGACGGAGAGATCAGAGCGGAGAGAAGGAGATTGAGGAGGAGAGAGAAGCAGAGAAAGTTGAGCTGCTACAGAACCATTTAAGGTATCCAAATGAAACTGGGCATACATATTTATGAGTGAACGAAGCTGTGTCTCAACTTTTGAGGGTGCACACTCAAAGTCAAAGGTCAAGGTCAAATTTCTAAAATTTCACTTTCCCCCATATCTCTGCAATGCCTGAAGGTATTCTCAGGAAACTTGGTGTGTACATGTATTACCAAATAAAGATTCTGTTTGAAAAGATTTTGGCCATGGGGTCAAGGGTTTGGAGGTCAGGGTTAGAGGTCAAGTGAAAATACTAAAATTTTTCTTTTTTGTCCATGTCTCATCAATGGCTCTAGGTACATATCATCATGAAAGTTTAAATAGTACATATGCATGTACTTAGCAGTGGTTTGAGAATTCTGTGGTCATGGGATTATAGGTCAAGGGTCAAAGGTCAGGTTAAAATGCTAAAATTTGACTATTTAATGCTGAACTAACACTGTTTTTCTCATACCCTGGAGATTACCGGTATTCAAGTATACACTTACTTAAACTAGATATATACATGTATAACTGCACAATGTATATATAACTGCAGTGAAAGGTTTGGGCCATTGGGTCAAAGGTGAAGTGAAAAGGATAAGATTTCACTTTTTTTTTTTCATTTTTTATTTTGAAAAAAGCCCAAAGTATTGTCATGAAAATTGGATATACTAGTTATAGTGAAAATCTGAAGAAAGTTATGCGCCATGGAGTCAAAGGTCCAGTGAAAGTGCTCAAATTCCTAAATACTATAAACCTTGTTCAAAGAATGTAAAGCTGTTTGTTATTTAGTGTGCTCTGTCTACTCTGTTATGAGGGATACTAGTGAATGAAAGTTAGTCAGTGTGGTGATGATTTCCTTTTTTTTTCCCCTTATAAGGGAGTTCATGGTTGTGATTTGCACATGTGCAAAACAAAGGTCAAATGAGAATGTCTGTGTATTTGCCACTGACTTTAAAATGTAAAGAAGTCTTGCGCAACTATAAGAATATGAATTATGTCAGTACAATGTATGTGTTTCCGACTAAATTAGAATGTACAGGTGTAAGTCATTCATCAACACTGTTTATAGCAAAATCTCTCCATGCCTTTTATCAACATTGATTTGATAGAAGATGCCATGCTTCAACAAGGAATTCTTGATCACAACACATGTCCATGTTATTTCAAAGTCTGTGGTGTAGGGGTCAAATGAGACATGCACTAACCATGAACTCCCTTATTGTCTCGATGCCATTACAGGAATGACCTAGCCAAATACCTTTACACAGCAGGGGACTTCGAAATGCAGATTGCACTTACAGAAACCCTTGCAAGACTTGTGAAGAAGAGTGAGAGACACAAATACTGTGCATTGTGGTTTCCTTCCCTGGCTGTGGGCAAGGCATTCCTAGACATTCAGGATGAACAGTTTGACTCAGTGAGTATTGCACCAGCAGGAAAAGGCGATTTCTAGATATGTGCTCATGATGAACTGTAAGGAAGGAGCATGAACAAATTAGATACTGTCATAAGAGTTTATGGTAAGATGTCATATAATTGGTAGCAATTCTTTTTTTCTTTGTGATCAGTAATTACATTTATATTTATATCCCCACCCACACATAGGCCTAGTGTGTTTGGGGTATATAGGAATCACTTTGAGGTCCGGTGGCCAGATGGTTGGTTGCAAAATCTTGTGGCTCGAGCTACTCTTTCTTTTTTTGAGCAGTTGATCTAAATTTTGGCATGGGTGACTGCTATCATAGGTAGATGTGCAAGAGACACCTTTTTGTCTGTGTGGGGTAGTACATTACCATGGTAATGACAAATTCATAAAATTAGGCAAAATGTTGTGGCTCAAACTACTCTCATTTTTTGAGCAATTGACCAAAAATTTGGCATGTGTGACTGCTATCATATGTAGATGTGCCAGATACCTTTTCCATCAGTATCACGAAATGCATTGCCATGGCAATGGCAAATTTATGCAAAAGTCACACTAAAAAGTTTAAAGCAATTCAGCTGAAATTTGGCACACGCAATGTATGTGGTGTGTAGTTTGTCCAGGACACTTTTTTCGTGAGTGTTAAGGAATCTATTGCCATGGCAACAGCAGTATTTATACAAATCTTTATACAAATCATGCAAAAATATGTGAATTGACCAAACTCCCTCAGTTTTTTAGCAATTGACCTAGAATTTGTCATGTGTGACTGCTGTCATAGGTAGATGTACAAGACACCCTTTTCGTCTGTATGGAGTAATGCGTTACCATGTGGTGTGTAGTTTGTCCAGGACACTTTTTTCGTGAGTGTTAAGGAATCTATTGCCATGGCAACAGCAGTATTTATACAA
Source organism: Diadema setosum (assembly GCF_964275005.1). Taxonomy (NCBI): domain Eukaryota; kingdom Metazoa; phylum Echinodermata; class Echinoidea; order Diadematoida; family Diadematidae; genus Diadema; species Diadema setosum. The sequence goes on from NC_092694.1 coordinate 19,297,969, forward strand.
ATCTTTATACAAATCATGCAAAAATATGTGAATTGACCAAACTACTCTCAGTTTTAAAGCAATTCAGCTGAACTTTGGCACATGCACTCAATGTAATGTGTATTTGTGCAAGACACCTTTTTTTTTCGTGAGTGTTAAGAAATCAGTTACCATGGCCACAACAGTGTTTATTATACAATTCATACAAAAATATGTAGATTTACCTAATTCTTTCATTTTTTGAGCATTTGACATGAAATTTGGCGCATGTAACCGGTACTGGACACGGTATGTAGATGTGCAAATTTATTCTTTTGTCATTGTTGAACATTTGTTTCCATGGCAACAACATATTTTGTATGAAAATCATATAAACATATTGTGGATTTAGCTATCTCTATCAGGTTTTGAGCATTTGACTTGAATTTGGCAAATGTGACCATATGAAATTATGCAAACTTCATATTTAATCATTTAAAATTTAAAATAAAAATCACACAAAAATATTGTGGATTGCACTAACTCATGGAAATGAGATTTGACACATATAACCATATCAGTTTTAAGATGTGAAAAACACATCTTTTGTCAGTGTTGAACAATGCATTGCCATGGTAACCACATTTTTTTCAATACAGAAAATTGTGGATTAGGCAAACTCCCGTAGTTTTTCAGCAATTGACTTGAAATTTGACACATGTGATTGCTTTTACTATGTAGGTGTACAAACATCTTTCATCAATGTCGAACAATGTGTTGCGGTGATAATCATTTTAATAAAAGGAGAAAATTGTACACATTTCCAGTGGAATTTGCTCACTGCCTTAGTTTTTCAGCATTTGAATTGAGATTTGGCACTTGTGACTATTTTTTTTCTATGAGCAAAACACTAATCAATGTTGAACAATGCATTGCCATGGTAACATATCTTTCAATGAAGAACATACAAAAATATTGTGGAACTCCTTCAGTTTTAGATGGGGTTATTAATTACATTCAGTTTATAGTTCTAGTTGTTTTTGATGCATTGTTGTGCAGCATTGTGAAATTATATCACTGCAACCTTTTTATATTTAGCAACATGTATTGCTAGTCTTTGATGAAAAAATGTATAATGCTATCTGTAGTCTGAAGTAGAGCCAACCAGATATATAAATGCAAAAGGTACATATTCCTGTCTCTTGTTTTTCACTCTATGTGTTTGTAAGGTATGTTTAGGTGATATTCTTACCTATATTTTCAGACATCTGGATGTATTTTTTTAAAAATATACTGTATGTATATTTTGCCTACCAGGACAGCCGTAGGTTTCTGAACTGCCTAAACACTTCCTGCCCTCAACAAAGGTAAGTATACTTTGGTGGTCAGATATTCATATTAAACCTACAAGAACTTGTAATCAAGCGTGTGATTACACTGATGTCATCAAGTCTATTAATCATCACCAAATTTCTGTACATGCAGTTTCCTGTGAAGGTTACGTTGTAATAGTTAGTGATAATCTTTAAGTGGCCTACATGAGTCAACGACCCTCTACCATATCATAAAATGAGAAACACAAGCTAAAAATGATATTAGTAATATCATTATTTAGCTTCCTGTGCTGTTAGCAAACTGCTTGAATAATTGACAAAGCACAGTCCACTGTTTACCAAGATAAATTAACAGTGTTTTGTAAGTTTGGCGAGCTATTTCTGATTTGGTGGAAGGTTGTGATGAAACCATACTGCCATATAATGCCAGAAACATTTGGACTTAATGGCCCGAATTCACGAAGGCGGTACAAATGAAACCATGGTTTAAACCATGGACAAAAACCATGGAGCGCCAAGTGTCGCACGGAATATTTCGTTACGAAATCAGTCTTTTTGTCGATGAAATGATTATTTTGTAACGAAATGACAACATTTTTTAACTAAATGAACATTTCGTCCACGAAATGATAATTTCGTTAACGAAACGGTCATTTTGTCGACGATATGACTGATTTCGTAACGAAATATTCCATGCGACACTTGGCGCTCCACGGTTTTTGTCCATGGTTTAAACCATGGTTTCATTTGTACCACCTTCGTGAATTCGGGCCAATGAGATTTGGTGATAGGATGGATAGCTTAATGAAATTCAGAGTGAGATTTGCTCTCATAAGCATCGGAAAGCAAGTGTGGAGCCTCTTAGGTAATTGTTCTGATAAGCGAAAGAATTAGAATGCCAGATTCATTGAAAATTCATGGGTTGGAACGAAGAGGGAAAAGCAGCTGACTTATTTGTCAAGATTGTAATGTTAAACTTCATTAGTTTTCTTTGTTTCCTCATTTCAGTGTCATATCTTTTTCCTGCAAGCAAGCATTCTTAGGAAATGCTGAGGTAAGATGGATGTTTTTGGCAAGGCTCGTGAAAAAGTAAAAGAACATTTCCAACATTTTTGTGTTTTTGCATGAAATATCTTGAACGTGTTTAGGTTTAAGGTTTTCATTGTCTTCAAAAACTGTATACACCAGCAAAATAATTTGACTTATATTTCAAGGACCTATAGGCAAATTTTGGCAACAATCACTTCAGCCCACAAAAGTGAGTAATGACATCTAGCCGCGAAGTCGCATTCATTCTCAGCATCTGATATCTAGACAATCCAACGAGGAGAGTGCAGCCAGCTGCTGCGCAAGCACAGGTGCGTGCTGTCCTGCTGCATGGCTGCAAACAGCCTCCGCCGTGGCACAGTACATGCCCAGAGAAACCTGCATTTCACTGCCAACCCCATACAAAACAGGACTAATAATGATAATTATAATAGAGAGACTCTTATAAAGTGCTCATTCTGCCTAAAAAGATACTCATAGCGATGTAGAACAGAGTACATAATGTATCACGTTACAACAATGTCACAGAAGATAATAAGAACGATAAACAATATACTTACATGTATACATACAGGTAACAATAGTCAATTTAAATTAAAAAGGTAGGTCTTGAGGCTCTTTTTATGACCATCAATGGAAGATGATTTTGGCAGGCTATTCCAAAGTTTTGACCATCAATGGAAGATGACCATCAATGGAAGATGATTTTGGCAGGCTATTCCAAAGTTTTGGGCCCATGTGTGAAAAAGTACGATCCCCCCCCCCCCCCCCAATTATGCTTGATTTGAGGTACCTGTAATTTTAGCGAGTTTGATGAACAGAGATTTCGTGGTGGTTGGTGAAGATGAGTATTTTGAAAGTAGGCGGGTCAAATTTGTGCAATGTACGGTAAACAAGAAGAAGAATCTTGAAGTTAATACGTTTTTCTACAGGGAGCCAGTGTAGGGACCGAAGTATTGGGGTGGTATGCACAGTTTTCTTTGTGAAAGTAAGTAATCTAGCAGCACAATTCTGAAGACGTTGCAGTTTACCGAGTTCTTTTTGTGGAAGGCTGCAAAACAAAGAATTGCAGAAATCTAGACGAGACGAAATAAGAGCATGCATCAGTTTTTCTGCTGCTGATCTAGTTAAATATTTCCGAATTGAGCCCAGGTTACGCAAATGAAATCTTACCGATTGGGATACATATGAAATGTGGTCTTTGAATGTCAGATTTGCATTATTAAAAAACAACACCAAGATTACGAACTTTGTTCGAAGGCTTGATATTACTATTGCCAATTCTAACTTAACATGTATCAGAATTCACTTTAGACAGCATCTGTTTGGATCCTATCAGAATAAATTCTGACTTACTGTCATTAAATTTCAGACCATTTCTTTCCATCCATGCCTTAACATCATCAATACATAATTCTAATCGTTTTATGGCTTCAGATAGATCAGTCCTGGTTGGTGAAAAAGATACAAATATTTGTATATCATCTGCATAACAGTGATATTGAATGTAGTGTCTTTCAAAAAATGTGCCTAATCCTCGAAAGATACAGAGAGAACAGAAGTGGTCCACCTATAGCCCTTGCGGGACACCGCAAGTAAGTGCAGCCGGATCAGAGTTACTGTCATTGATCTTTAAACATATTGTGAATGGCTGGTAAGGTAAGATTGGGACCACTCTAAAGCAAGTCCTGTGACACCAACGGATCTGAGAGTCTGGGTGAGAATTGAATGGTCCACAGTATCAAAAGCTGCCGACATATCAAGTAAAACAACTGCAGTGATATTCCCAGCATCCATCTGTCTCAAACATTGATCAGTTAGGTCAGTAAGTATTAAATGTCTCTACACTATGATCAGGGCGATACGCTGATTGGTGGCTATATATCAAGAAAATCATTCTCCTGCAAGTAGTCTCGTAGGCGTGAGAAGGAAACATGTTCCATAACTTTGCTAACAAATGGCAGGTTTGAAATTGGTCGATAATTGTGTAACATGTTCTTATCCAAATGAGGTCTTTTGAGGGTTGGAAATATATCACCGCTGTTTTCAATTCACTTGGCACAACACCTGCTGCAAAACTGCCATTTATTATGCTCGTAATGGCAGGGCCCATCACCGATACACATTTTTTAATCAGATCCGTACAAAAGGGGTCCAATTCACATGACTTATTTGGAGACTTCATAATCATATTTTTAACCTCAGTTACAGTGGTTGGATTTAGTGAGTCTAATTTTGAAGTGGTTGCAACTTCAGCTTCAGTTTTAACCACATGGACACACGGTCAGGACAAGTGCATATTTGCTATCTTATCTAAGAAAACTGATTAAACTGGTTTGCCAATTCTTTGAATCGTGCTCAGGTAGAGGGGATGTCTGTTTTCTGCCAAGAAGCTTGTTTACAACTTGAAAGAGTTTCCTTGTGTCTCTTCCACAGTCATTAACTTGTTTGGAGTGATATTCAGTTTTCGCTTTCCTGAGTAGTGAACGGACATACTGACGTTGTTTACAACTGCTGAAATTTCACTTTATCAGCTTTGAACTCAACTACTGTACGAGCTGAAATTTTCGTGGTGGTTTTATTTTCGCGAATTTCGCGAATCGCCTTTGAACCGCGAAAATAACAACACGCGAAAATAACGCGCAAATAACTAAGTTCGGTTAGACCCTCGCAACCGCGAAATTAACAACACGCGAAAATGTCCGCCAAGTAGCAATTCGTGAAAATATCTGTACGCGAAAATTTCAGCTCGTACAGTAACCTATGGTTAGTTCACTATTTTCTCCTTGGGAGAGAAAAACAAACAAACTTTGTAGTTACCCCATAATGACAATTTCACATGAAAAACGAGGCAAAAGCCGGTCCTGTAACATTTCAGCCTATTGATCTTAGCAGGCACACACACAAAGCGCACAAATTATCCACTGTAACATGTAGTGCTTCGTGGGCTTAGTTATTATAACGCTACATGATTGCTAATGTACGTAAGCCCGCAATGACTCCCTGTGGCCTGCATAGGCCTATTATGCATGGATACATGTAACTTCACACACACTGCGGTACACAGTTTACATGAATGTGCACATGTGTAAATGCCACTAGCAATCATTAGGGTGAAAAATTGAAGAGCCAATTTGTTTTGGGGTTTTGTTTTTTTTTTGTATTTTCTCTTCAGAATTTACCAGTTTGACATTATCAAACATTTGTGACATGAAAGTCAGGATATGGCAATTTTCTGAAAATGACATGACCTTATTCCCTTACTCTTCCACTTTATTTTCATATATAACATGACTTCTAAAAGTACTCAGTTGTGGAGATATTGATGAATTTATTCGCACATTTTGAGTTGTTTAGAAAATCAGCATTTCGAGAAAACTGCCTTAAAAAGTTTTCCTTCCAACACTATCATGATCAAGGGGAGGCAAGACATTTTTCACCTCTTGACAATAGAAGGTATGCTCTTAAGCAACCTCCGTGATGTTCATTCAAGTTTAGCGCCAGCGGTCTATGCATGACCAATCAGTAACCAGGATGCCACGCACTGACCAATAAGATCACTCCCTTGTTGCTAGGGGCGGAGTCCAGCTGCAGCGCTGCATCCAAAATTTTGGACACATTTCTGTTCCGTTGAAAGTCAGAAAATCATGGCCCAGAAAAACATTGAATTCTTGCCTTTCCTGTCATCATTTAGCTTCGAAATTTTGGCAGATGATAGACAATACATTAGACTACAAACTTATACCAAAATGAAAATCTGATCGTTTTGACTAATTTTGATGATCTGACTTCAAACTTGATTTTCTCGGCTCAGCCGTCAGTGACTTTAGGATCCTTTTGTTGTGGCGGGTCACATGTAGTTCGCTTTGGGAGAGTACCCTGATCAGCCCTGGTTACTACTCTAACTATAGGTTTCTTGATTTGAAAGCTGATAAAGTGAAATTTCAGTGGTCCTGTTTTTTACGGAGTAGGCAGTAAAGTGCAGTTTTCTCTGGGTTTGTGGTACATTGCCATGCTGGAAGCTGGTTGAAGCAGTGCAACAGGACGTCAAGATATATACCACTGCTTGTGCGGCAACTGGATTGACTACTTAGCAGAGGCTGAGCCTGATTGAGACTTCATGGCTAGACATCTTCACAATTATGAAAGTGTGCCAAAGGTGGTGAAAGTATAGACACTTTTATCAAATCAAGGAAATGACATCTCAGTCGAGGATGACCACAAGGAGTTACATATTGTAGAGATGTATATTTTAGTGTACACATGTCAGCCTAAAATGTGCTTGTTAAAAGGATTCCACATTAGGGAAACATGCTACAGTTGCTAAACTGTATGTGAAATGTATTTTATGAATCTGAATTTGTAAGAGTACTTTGTATACATTGTATTTCGCAAGAATATCTGTTGTACTGTATAAGCTGTAACTTGTGCGTACAGATATTTTTGCAAATGAGGTCACAGACATTTTTGTGAGATGTTTTTGTGAATGACAATGAGGCTGTCATAAGTGCACTGTTACCTTTACCACATGATGACATTTTTGCGTGCTAAATTCGCAGTCCAGCAGTGATTTGTGAAATTCGCAAAAATTAAACCCTTGTGAAAATAACAACTTATACAGTAGTGCATTTGAACTTGCAAAACAATTTCATGTGGTGTTCATTTTTCAACAAATTTGTCAACTTGAAAAATTCATGAAAGATAATGTGTAAAAAGTATTTTGTGAATTTTTTCATCAGAAATTACATGATGACAAATACTGTATGTGTTACCCCTTTGCGAGGAGCAGAGCTACTGGTATCCCACCTCAGAGAGGATATAAATTACATTTGTGCTATGGGAGGCAGTAGTTTGCTAGTTGGTGATTTCTTGAATGTCAGTCAGCATGCAAAACTCATGCAAATAAAACTTCACAGAAATATAATAGTAATTGATTGGTAGAACGCAAAACTTATTGAGATCTTGTATTACAGTAATTGTGGTGTGAGCAAGCAGTGATTAGATTTCTACCCAAAAGAGCAATCATCAATAAGGAATGTTTTATGTGCAGCTCAAGAGTCCCAATGATGAGAACCTGAGTGAGTTTTGGGTGGACTTCAATTCTGCCAGTCACTCTATCACTATGTATGTGGCTGATGAGGAATCAGATGCAGAAGAGGTAAGATGCACAAAGTACCTTATGTGCTTGCAGAAAAAGATACAAATTTCCCGATGGTGTTTGTGACTGGTTACCCCAGATGCTTGATGACTGTCGCAAAATTGATGTTTCATTAGTTTTCTTGACCCTTATCTTCCAAGTGATATTTTATTCATTACACCTTATTTTCAAAAAACTACAAAAGAAATGCAAGCAAAGCTGGCCACCAGATTTTATTGTCTTGAGATAAAAGACTTTGAGTGGTTAAGATGCTTGCGGATCATGCAGGAGATTAACAGTTGTTTTGTCATGGCAACAAAATTCTTGCTTAATCCAAAATGCTGTAGTAACATACTCTGCACAAACCAAAAAGTTTCATGTTCCCTGGCATTTTTAGACTTAGAAATTTGGACTGGAGGTCGTAAAGATATTAAATTCATGATTTCTGAAGAAACTCAGTATTCACCCCATTCACCAAAAATACCTTGTATTTCATGTTTCTTGTCTTTTGAATGTTTTTTTTTTATCCTATACGTGAAAATAGTGGTGGTAAGTCACATAATAAGGTGATGGAAGCCTTATGGTTTATTGTTTCTTACTTCAGAGAAGTTGGAAAGACAATGAGTGCTATCCAGCCTAGTATTTCATGTTTCTTGTCTTTTGAAGGTTTTTTTTTTCGTCCTATATGTGAAAATAGTGGTGGTAGGTCACATAATAAGATGGTGGAAGCCTTATGGCTTATTGTTTCTTACTTCAGAGAAGTTTGAAAGACAATGAGTGCTATCCAGCCTAGATTAACTGAAGGGATAAATAAGAATAATTAAAGAAAATAACTAAAAAATGAAAAAAAAAAGGAATATGATAAGTTCATTGCAGTGCAGTGGCAATTCTTGTCATATAGACAACTAGAATACAACTAAATTTAAGATATTTTGTTTGAGGGTGAAAAGGACAGTTGATAACAAGTTGGGCACAAAGATAAACCTAGTAATAATGCTATAATTAAACAATAAAAGCATTTAACTGGTTTTCTCTTGATGTCATTTATTCAAGTTCTCCAGCATGGGCAATGTGAAAAAAGAACCCAAAACTTCTTGCCAATTTTCCAAATCAAGAAATATAGCACTAATTTGACACTCTTGCACATATTTTGATTGTAACTCATGAAGGAACACATGAAATGACATCTTGGTAAATGTCTTTATAATTGAGTATGTTCTCACAGATGGATCTGTGATAGCATTTCTTACACAAGCTAACCAAAGCATCAATTTAAGTTATTTGAAAAAAAAAAAAAAAAAAAATATATATATATATATATCGTTCATAGTAACTCGCTTCAAATGATGCTGTGGTATGTGTGCTTCCAAGAGCAACTTTCTGACAGTTTTGATCAGTACTGAGAAGAATGAGGGTGATCAATTTGTTTATAAACGTACACATACACTGCTGTCCTTTTTCATGCAGGAGAGCGGTCTCTGGGAAACTGTGACTTATCCTGTGGAAAAAGTTGTATCCTATTCCATCCTCAGTGAGTAGAAGTGATGATTTTCTTGGCTCTTTATCATGCATATCTAGACTCTTAAGTAAAAATCTAAGAGTAGATTAATATCTTATACAGTGTTAAGTATATAGGATCGCAAGCATATCACTTGCTTCAAAAGTTAATTCTTTGGATTCTTGTGCCCACATTCTAGTATCATCACCTTTTGGACACTGTAGGCTTCCTTTGTTCCTCATAGTGGTCTGCAATAAGTATCCTATACTGTAAGTGTATATGCCATATATTTTTAGAGTATAATATTTTGCCAAGTGGGACTTGTAATACACTTTGTGAGTATTTGAATTGTCATTGGAAACTACCTGATGAGGACATGTATATTTGGATTATTGAGAAATTTAGTAATTTCCTACCTTGGAGTTGATATACAATGCATTTGTATTATGAAAGGCAATATCTAGGAGACCTGCCGAATTTATGAATGAAGATTGACTTGTGAAATTCGTAAACAAACAAATCAACTCATATGCAGTAGTTAAAGGAATTAATTCCTTGTTGTAAAATCAAGAGTTTGCTGTATACACCATATAGTCAGCGAGTCTGAATTTTTGCTAACTAGGACTTCCCGACGATTTTGCGAGTAGTCAAATTCGCAATCGTGGAGTACTGTACTGAACAGAGAATTTATGTATACGTTTGTGTCACATTCATATTGGGATCAAAGTCATTATTTTTGCATGTCTTTGATTTCGCAAATAGCACCTAACTTGACAAACTTGCAAAAAGAAAAACCTTACAAAATATTTGGCGTATACAGTAACTGGAAACTCGGGTGATAACATTTAATTATTTCATTTTAAAATTAAAGCATTAATCTATATATCATTACCTCCCCCAAGGAGGGAGGAGGTTAAGTGATTATTGACGTTGGTTGGTCTGTTTGCAAAATAACTCAAAAAGTTGTGTACAGATTAAAATGAAACTTGCATAGAAAGTCGATATTGACACAGGAACTCCTCGTTCAATTTTGGTAGTGATCCAGGAATTTTTATGGATTTTTTGAAGGATTTTTCATCTTTTGGCATATAAAATTTGCTCCTGAATGGACAAAGCAATTTAAAATGATCTATGTTTTGGATTAATGATGAAACTAGAAGAATGGGGGGAGGGTGGAAGAGTGCAAAATTACAACAACAACAAAAAGTGGGGAATATGTCTGTATGGTGTCTTTTTCTTTTTCTAAGTTTACAGTGGCATAGAATGATTTGTACCAGTTAAGTGTGTATTGACATGGTAGCTTCAAGCCATGCCATTTCACAACATTTTGTTGTGCTGTTCAATCTCCCTTCACAGGAACAGAAGATAATGGTTGTAACAAGTTGAAGTTAACTCTGAGTGACCCACCATCGTCATTTCTTGCCTGTACCTCTGGGGAGAAGATAGCCAGCATGATCTTTGAGCCAAAGGATGACTTGCACAAGGCTCTTGCACTCTCCCTCGGCCAGGAAAAACATGTTTCCCCCTCAATGGTAACTTGCCAATGTCTGCAACAAAGTGCTGCTTCTGTACTGCAATTACTTTCCACTTGAGCAAATTTTATTGTAAACTACTAAAAAGCACTTGCTAAGTAAACATGGTATGAGATTATTGTCACAATCCTGCAGTAGCTGCCACATAAATATGTTCTGATATGACAGCGAACACACTTCAGTAGGTAAGAAGTCAAAATAAGTAGAGCAGAATTGACATGGAGGGATTCATACAATAGAAATTGACAGTATTGATTGGCTAGATCTTTCCCATCGAATGTCTGTTTCCACATACTGTAAAACATGTATTCGCAGCACGAAATTTTCGCAAATTTGAGCCAGCGACCTTTTTCATGGCATAAAATTTTTGTGAATTGCCACTTACGATCAATGCATATAGTGTAGACAAGAAATTTCCATGCATTTTGATTTCGCAAATCTTGGCGCTCACAAAATTTGCGAAATTAAAATGCATGCGAACATTCCTTGTTTTACAGTACCTGACTCTGCTTTTTGTGAGGAAGAGCTCCTGAATTAATATCTATATGTCATACCAAATGACTGGCTAGCATATTTTCAAATTCTTGCCATATTTCTGCACATAAGTATTTCTGAGGATGAACTGTGGTTGTGGTTACTACAAGATAACTGCTAGTGGTGATCTAATATGACAATATATCAGTAGTGTTTTAGCCAATTAAGGCTGATTCATTGATTTCATAAAGCAATGTGTAATTTTAACAGCATAAAAAACGGGTCAAATGATGATAAAATAAAAATTGTATTAATTTTATTTTATTTCGTGTATACATGTACTTTCTTGCACATTGTCTTTTTAATTAATTCTATTACAGGAACCATCATTGAGTAGAAGGAGCTCTGTTAGCAAGATCAATGTCCTGGTAGATCGGACCAAGAACACCAGCTGGGGATTGAGCAACATCCCACAGTCTTTCCATGATGGATATGTGGATTGCCCTGGACATGTTGCACAGTCTGTTGAAGAGGTATGTGTTTGAAGGTTATGTAAAAATTGGATCAACTGTTCATATGTCACACTCTTGTTCTCATTTCCAGACATTTTATCTTGTTCCTGTTCCCACAGCATCAACTCATACGGGTACGTGGTATACCAGGTTTCCAAAATGTAGACAAGTGTCTGCATTTGTGGCCTAAATTTATGTTTATTTGTGCTATACTGACCTGAAAATTTATTTTAATCAAAAGATTAGAATTTCTTCTTTCAATATTTGTTAATGTTCTGTATCAAAATTGCATGTATTTTTGTCTAATTCACCTTTTCAAATGTAGTAGTGTGTTTGTTTTGCTATGAAAGTTGTATGAAGACATATAGTAATCAAGACTGAGCTCACTAGATTTTTACTTTTGCTGACCCCATTCGGGTACTGGTATAGTATATGATCTGATCAATATTTCGCATGGTTTGGTGGTACATAAAGTTGACCATAGAAAGGGGAAACTGTATTGCTTGACTGCTTTTGCCCAGGAGGATTACCAACCTGTCCATTCTTTCTCGAAGGACAAGAATAATTGTGGTTAGGGCATTGAGGGTTCTGGAAGAATTGCAGAAGGAACGGGTTAAACAGTTTTCTTTCTTGTAAGATATCAAAGCGGTCAAGGTATAGGAGCTGCTTAGTGAACTTGTAAAGCATTTAACCGTCTAAACTCTATGTCACAGAATTCTGATACATCTAATGATGATTATATTCTCAAGTTTTCACTTTTTCAGGCCAGAGGCAGCATTAAAAGGGCTGACACCATCTGTTGACAGAACATTTCACTTCAGTTCAAAGAGATCTGCTGAATGCTAGCAATTTCACCATAAAATAAAATGTGTGTGTGGCTTAAATTATCTTTATGTATCTGTTTGAACATAAAACCTTTAAGCAGGCCAAAACAAGTGAGGTGGCCATCCCACCTTTGAGGCGGAAAATATCAGTTCCTATTGAGGCTATGACAACTCCTTCCAGGACTTCACTCAATCCTTTGTCTACCTTGAGGACATCTGTGGAAGAGGCAACTCACCAAGGTGTGTTGTTTACTCTCAGTATAGTTTTCCGGATAACATTTTTTATAACATACGTAGTTAATTGAAGTTCATTAATTCAACTGTTCATATACATTGAACTGCTGGTTGTCATTGTTATTATTTACACATTGTTTGTGAGACAGTCTTTATATTTATTCCTTTTATGTGTAAAGGTAAAACATAGTTCCTATATGACTGCAGAAGCTGTCAATTTTTGCTTTGAACTGGAGCCATATGCACAAGATATGTGTGAAATAATGCTGTGCTGACATGGTTCAGGGTAATAACGAAAATGCAAATTATTAGCCAAATGGTATGCTGACAGCATTGCAATCTGAGAACATTTCACATTGTGGTTGCTAAGTATATAATAACATGATTACAATGAAATGCTTATTAAAACGAAGTAAAAATTCAGGTCAAAAGATTATCATCTATGTACATTTGTTCAGTTACAACAAAATTTCGAAATAATGAAAGAAGTCTGCCGGTCCCTATGGCCTTTTTACGACAGGAGGGCACTCTAGTCAACAAATCGGGCCATTGCAGTAGCATTTGATCTTCCAAGCCAGTCAGAGTGAATCACATGCAGCTTTTGGGGAAATATGATTGCTAGGGCATGATTGATAATGTCGTAATGTTCTGCCTACCTGCTATTCTGAATGGGCAGGGCTCTTTAGGAATAAAAACTGCTTACAGCAACTTCTATTGCTTTACAGTCTTAATCCCCAAATTCTCCACAACAACTCATTATCTTGGCAAATTGCGTCAGCCAGACAAGTTTCTTGGTAGCCCTTTTGATGTATAATGCTAGCAAATTCTAAATGGTGGAAGATGTATTTTGAGCCCCTCTGAGAGCTATATGAATAAGACATTATTATTATTATTATTATTATTATTATTATTGTTGTTATATTTTGCCTAAGGGCTTGAAGAAATACTATGATGTAGTTGAATATTTGTGAAAAAATGTGTCACATATGAATCAAAATATGGTAAAGTCAATATCACCCCCCCCCCCAAAAAAAAAAAAAAGAGCAAACAAACCAAAAACATACCTTGAGTTTGGAGCAGGTTTATTGGTCATAGTGGTGTGATGAACCCAGCAACATGCATGTGCAGAAAACCAGGAGAGCACATTGGGGAATTATGCAGCAGTTAGTGTAATGTGATGCAAGTTTGCATCACGAGATTTATAGGCAGATCCAGCCACTTGTGAGCTGATAAAACAGAATTTTTACTTTGACTCACATGAATATTCTCTTGTGTTTCAAGTGCAAGATACTGAATTTTCCCTTCAGCTTATCCAGTATTCGAGTTTGCAACTTCAGCTTAGTCATTTTTTATGCCTCCGCCATGAAGTGGTGCCGGAGGCATTATGTTTTCGGGTTGTACTTCCGTCCGTACGTCCGTCCGTATGTCTGTCCGTCGGCATTCGTTTACGCGATAACTTGAGTAATATTGACTGGAATTTTACCAAATTTGGTCCAAGTATAAAGTATGATGGGGCAATTACTTGATTAGATTTTGGGTGAAATCGGCCAAAGGTCAAAGATCAAGGTCAAATCATTAAATTGTATCTGTTTACGCGATTACTCAAGACTGGATCAAGCAAATTTCACCAAACTTTGAGAATAATGTATGATGGGATAATTACTTGATTAGTTTTTGAGTGAAATTGGACAGAGGTCAAAGGTCAAAGATCAAGGTCAAATCCTAAAATTTATCTGTTTACGTGATAACTCAAAACTGGATGAAGCAGCTTTCACCAAACGTGGTCCAAGGATGATGTATGATGGGGCAATTAGTTGAGTAGATTTTAGTGACATTGGCAGGAGGTCAAAGGTAAAAAGGTCAAGGTCAAATGCTAAAGATGTTGCTATATTTCCCCCCATATCCATGCAATGCCCGAAGGTATTTTCCTTAAACTTAGCGTAGACATGTACTACTGCGTAAAGATTCTCCAGAGAGAGTTTCATGTCATAAGGTCAAAGGTCAGAAGGTTAAAGGTTAGGTGAATATTTTACAATTTCACTTTTCTCGCAAATGGTTCAATGTATCTTCATGGAACTTGGTACATACACATGTACTGACTGGCAGGGATTATCTAGGGAATGTAGGGGTCATGGGTCAATAGTCAGGGGTCAAAGGTCAAGGTCAACTCCTCAAAATTTTACTATTTCCCTCATATACTATTATATGCAATGCTTGCATTAATATTTTTAAAACTTGATTTATTCCCTAAGGAGACTCTCTTGAAAATTTCCAGCCAGAAAGTCAAAGGTTAAGGTCAAAGGCCAGGTTTAAATGCAAAAAAATATATATATTTTTTACTGTAATTTTGCTCTTTCTTCATACCTTGAAAATTACTCAATGCATGAACTTATAACAGGGTCGGTCAGAAGTTAAGTAACAATTCTCAATTCCCCAAATACACGTACCTGCACTCTTAGACAATTATAGCAATCTTAGTTCAAGGAAAGTGAACATTCAAGATATTTCTGACAAACCTGTTATTTCAATGTTTTGTCAGTTTTGTGAAACTGTCGTAACACATTGTGAAGACATTGTACTATACACCTATTGGGAGAATCATGCATTATGGCGGAGGCATCAGTCGCCATAGCGACATTTCTAGTTTTTTTTTTTTTTCTGTACATGAGGGCGTGTGGGAAAGTCAAAACTTTTCTTTTCCAAGTAAGTTGATTTTCAGCCTCATGCTATTTTCATTCTATTGGAGTTTACTGAAGACTTTACATGTTGAAAGGTTAATTACCTTTTAGCAGTCAACACACACCATGACTTCATCTATTGCAACTCTTCGTCAGGTTTTGTTCCACCGAAGACGCCAACAAGAGGTAAAAAAAGTATGAAGAAGGTAAAGACTCCTCTCCAAATCAAAGTATCTGACAAAGTGCAGATATCTTCTGACAGTGACATAGGCAATTCCTCAAAAGCTAGTACAACTCCAAGGAAGGTCTCTGTCTGTAGAGCTACTGTAAGTTGTCAATCCCCACGGTATCAAGTGGTGCAAGAAACAAAGCAGCCAAAACAGGATGATCAAGAATGCCTTGGAATCATAATACTTCCAGACAAAAGAGAAAGAAAGCAGAATGAAGAAATAGGTGAACAGAAAATTGTACAAAGTATAGAGAGTGTGACTGCAAAGGGTGAGGCAAGTTTGGAGAACGTGGAGCAATATACTGAAGAGAAAACAAGGCAAGAAAGGAGGAAAAAGCCCAAATTGGGAAGCAGAGACAAAGCACTTGAAATGATAGGTGAAAGTAGTACCACCCTAGTCCAACAAACAACGCATGATGGAAATGCCTCTGGAGACATTGCCACAAGACCTTACACTCGGTCCCAGAATGAGATAAATCAAGATGTCACTGATGAGCATGAGCACAAGACAAAGGGAAAGAGAAAAGGTGGGAAATCTGATCCAGCATCAAAGTCTTCTGGGAGAGTCACACGTAGTTCATCCAGCAAGAAGTCTAGTGATGAGGCTGCTATTCCAACGACATTACAACAGTCCATGACTATGAATAGCAAGCAAAGGAAAGGAAAGAAATTCAAGCTGTACTCTGACACCACAATATTGATGGCAGAAACCATTGATCAAGAGCAGCAGCAGACAGAAATGACAGAAAAAGGAAGAAAAAATAAAAGACAGAAAAGGGTGAGTCAAAACCAGACAGACCAAGGACAAGCTACTCTAAGAAATGAAACAGATTTGTTGCTTACTTTGAAAGGAAAGGAAAAGAAGACAGAGAAAAGTCAAAGAAAATGGAAAAAAGGCAAGAAGGAGAAGCCATCCAGTGATCCATGTCAAAATACAGGCAACGTGTCAGAAGAGAACCGAGTACCAATTAAGATGTCAAAAGAAAAACCCACCAAAGGGGTCATGCAAAGTGATGTTGAGAGGTACAAAGACAGCAAACTGACAGCTGATGACCTAATGAATGAACCTGACTCCCAGGATAAGGATGAGTCTTATCTCCCACCACAGATTGATGAGAACAGTGCAGCTCATGCCCTTGCTGTGGAACATGCAGGTAAACTTCCATTGAGGGAAATGATCTAAGATTTATATTTTTCATGTTGCACATCTGCCTTCTATGCAGTGTATGAACACAGAAACTGTGCTTTGGTGTAGACATTGTGTCCTGTTCCTCTAAGGGCAGCCATTATGGGGTACTACTGGTCTCCATCATTTGTGGTTTCCAGTATAATAAAGAGAAGCTTTTGATGGAAAGAGTAAGATAAACTTGTATGTATAGGCTCATAACCATTCATTGATGAGCTGGCTTATATTGTCCAATTTTTCAGGTCATTTTGATGTTCCTTTTTACCGATCTGTAGACCAAAATGACATTGACATTGACCATATATGGTATTGATTAGGAAGATGAGCCGATAAATATTTGCTTGGAAGTATATGTGTAGTTCAGAAAGTTCACACCAATTTGAAGGAAGAAAATGTAATGTTAACTTACACTCTTGATGGTTAACTAGTGTCACGTCAATGGTCTCATCTCTCCCATATCAGCATTGAATACACTTGGAGCCTCAAACAACTTGAAATTATTATTTGTTGTACACTTACATGTGTTGTGACTCTTCTTTTCCAAGCAAGGGGAACACGCTTAGAATTTCATCTTCACCATACACAGTATGAAATAGATAAGTTATAAGATGATTATTGTAGGTACTTGCTTAAGGTTTGCTTCATTAATGTTCATTTATTTTACAGGTTTCTTGATTCCTAGCTCAGTTCCTGATGAAAGATGTACAGATATCATTCCTGACTCCCAGCCAGTGACAATGACCAGAAGAAGGTAGGAACCAGCTTTTTATTTATTTATTATTATTATTTTTTATTTTTTTTTTTGGGGGGGGGGGGTTAATCACAAAGTTTTATCTAACAACATGTACTGTTCTTCTGACAAGAATCTGTCTTTTCATGTTCTCCCACCACTGCCACTTGGAAAAAAAAAAAATCTTTTTCATGTGTATTGACTCATTGTCAACATTTCTTGACTTGTTCTATTTATTCTACTTTTGTAGTGGAAGGTTCCCTAGCCCTTTTCTTAGTGATATAACCGAAGAGAGCACCATTTCAAAAAGTACTCCAGGCAGAAAAAGCAGTGATCTTGCATGTGGTAAGCCAAAGTTTGCATTCCATTTCCATTATCAACTGACACTTTATAATCTCATAATGTCATGCACATTCCATTCTATAAATATGAGTATGGTGATAAAGATGTTTATTCTGAAAACAATAATGATGATGAAAATAAAAACACGGTCAACCGACAACGATTCTAACAGTATGATGCATGTGTGTTGTATGCTTGGTATCTGTATATAATAGCCTCATTTTATTTTGTATGTCATTTCTGTAATTCATTCAATGTCATTTGCATTTCAGGTAGCAGACATATTATACATCTAAGTATAGGATGTAACCTTGAATGTTAGTGTCTGGTCTGCCATCAAAGTTAACATTCAACTGAACAATCCTAAAATTTGTATTGATGTGTCTCTCCCATGTCCTGCAGGAAATGTTCCAAACTTGCTTATAACCAGAAGCACAAGCAGGCCTCAGAGTGCAGATGCAGACTCTACCTCTCATCTTGATGATGGGAAAGATCCCTACTCCTTTGAAGAATCATCAAATGCCAGCAGCAGTGCACTCTGTAAGCACAAAAACAAAACACATCACAACAGCACACATACTAGTGGAGATTCTAAGAAAGTGAGGAAGGCACATAGTAAGCCACTCAAAAATTTGAGTGAGGGAGAGAAAAACAAGGACTTAATCCCTTTCTCAGAGCTACACACAGAGAGTAACAGTCAGAATGACTTCACTCCACAGAGTCACAAGGTCAGTAAAACTCTGAACTGTGAGTTTCATGTTGAGAGAAATCAAACAAGTAGACAGGGGAAGTCTCGCCTTTCATCAAAAATAAGAATGACTGGAAAGCTTGACGGCAGTGATGAGCAAATCGAGAGTGAGATGAAGAAGAGCTCTTCTCGTGAAGATGCCATGGAAGAGGTAGAAAATGACCAAGATATTCTTCCTGACATTGAGGTTGCAAGAGAAGTAAGCCAAGTGACTGAAGCATATCAGGATACTGACATCAGTCAATTTGTGAAATCTATAATGCAAAGTCTTCCAAAGCAGAAGGATTGTGTGAGTTTGCTGAAGGAAAGCCTCCATGACAACAAACAATCCAGCCCAAAAACAGAGACTCGTGATCAAGACAAGAAGGATAAATGCAAAGGTGGCAGAAAGGTTAGAACACCTTTGCATAACACAGAGAAGGAACTTGATCCTGACAGGAATGGAGGTGATTCAGTGACACATGCTGCAATCGATGGTACTTTGGCTGCTGTAACTTTCCATGAGACAGGAAGAAGGAGGAATCTCACCTTAAAAAATGCACATGACAATGAACAAACTGTCAGAGAAAGCCAACTGGCAAACAATGTTGAGATTGACAAACAGAAATTACTTCCTCAGTCAGTCAGTCAACAGAAAGCCAGAAAGAAATATGCACACAGTGAACTTTCTGATACGAAGCTGAAGAAAGGATCATCGGCCAGAGAAGATGATAAGAATATGACAGAGGATAATAGAAGCAACGATAGTCTTTTGACTGCACACATTGACAGCATATTAGAAAGCACAAACCAAGTTGAGGAAAATTCATGGCATACCGACAGCAATGCTGATTTCATGACTTCCGGTAGATCATATGAAGAGCTTAGCCAGGAAGAGATTGTCCAGAAACAAGTAGAGGATGTCACTTCTAGACGGAGCAAGATACTGGCAGCTCTTGAGGACAGCACTTCAAATTTTCAAGGTATCAGTGGTGAAATCAGAGGAGACATTGATAGAGAAGCTAAAATCAAGCAGCTGGGGAAGAAGTCACGAAGGGAAAGGAAAGTAGGAGAGGTAGAAGGATCAGAAGAGCCATCCACTCTGAAACCTAGAAAGTGTGACCACAAATCCAAAAATGATATGCCAGAGGAGCCATATGCTGTTCAGTCACCTGGAAACACTACCCAGGGCAGATGTAGGAAAACAGCAAAGGCAGAGAGTAGAGGAATAAGAAGTATGCAAGTGAATGAACTGTCCAAAAATGACCAAAAAAGGTCCACGGAAAGAGCAAAGCATAGAACGCACTTCGGACCTCATATTGAAGAGTTTGATACAGAAGACACTGGAGTGAACCTTTCAGGCCTAACAACTGTTGATGATGCAGCAACTGAAGCCTCAGTTGAGAGTTTCAGAAATCTGTGCAAGGTAGTTGATTGTTCCATTGATCTTCTTTTTTTTAATGTATTCACAGACATAATTCAGGATAATTGTAAGTTGGTGATGTACGTGAAATGAATGTATGGATATGAAAATATAATTTGCATCTGTAGAGCTTACCTTTTTTTTTTTTAGAACTACAGGGACCTAATGGCCCGAATTCACAAAGGTGGTACAAATGAAACCATGGTTTAAACTATGGACAAAAACCATGGATCGCCAAGTGTCGCATGGAATATTTCGTTACGAAATCAGTAATTTCGATGAAATGATGATTTTGCAACGAAACAACAATGTTTTGTAACTAAATGAACATTTTGTCCACAAAATGGTAATTCCGTTTACGAAACGATCATTTTGTCGACATAATGACCAATTTCGTAACGACATATTTCGTGCGACACTCGGCGCTCCATGGTTTTTGTCCATGGTTTAAACCATGGTTTCATTTGTACCACCTTCGTGAATTCGGGCCTACATGTCATTTTACTCTTTCCTTGCTAATTACTGCTTACTGCTTTCATTCAGCTTGATTGAGTTCCTGATTCTCTCATTCCTCTTCTGCTATCTTTCTACTTTCATCCCTGTTAACATGTGCTTATATATAGCATGGTGATGTGAGTTGCTCCAGAGTATCATTTGGTTGATTATTAAAGTAAACCTTTTTTTTTTTTTTTTCATTCTTCATTTCACTCGACAGGGAATCCTGCAATAAAGTATGTGTGTAAGATACGTGCATCAAATTATAATTTTTCTTTATTTTTCAATTCAAAGAACTTCCTGAAATCATCTGGGAAAAGCATTGCTGCTGGGAGAAGACGACGTAATGTCCCGAGAGTAGACTACACAGAGGTTGACAAGTGAGGAAAATATTACCATACTTTATTCATATCTTCATAAGATAACTGTTACATGGTGAACAACAGTCTCATCATTCGATATATGTTGTGCATGTTTTACATCGGATTGTGCTGCTGCAACTTCTTGGTACTAAAAAAAAAGAAAACTAAAATAATTTTTTTGTATGGGTTAAGAAAAAATGTCTGGCAATGAAACACTAAAAGTACAAGCTGATATCAAGGATTCAGTACAGGGACAGTGTTTACAAAAGGATTTTAAAAAATAAAGAAGCACTGTCATAAGAACAGGGCTCTCACGCACTGACTGTGAGACTCGTGCATTTGACCAAATCTCATGCTCTCGCACTGATCTAACATCATCTCACGCACAGACAAAACACACAAAAAAATCAGACTTTTTGATACTCCCGTGCGTGCAAAATCCCACCTCCGCATTGATCTCCAACGCAGGTGAGTTCATTTTTCCGTGTTGATATTGTATACTTTTATAGTTTTAGGCTAGTGTACTGCGTAATCACAGACCAAACAATTTTATTGGCGGTCATAATATGGTCGTACCTGAGAAACGTGCATGCACGCTCCAGGTCCGACCATCGTCCCAACCAGTGAATGTTGTGCTGCGTACATACTTTATATAATACAGACATGCTATGCACAGGCGGCCAGCGAAGTCCAAAAACTGAAAAGTGCTGTGACATGAAAGCATTATGTCATGCATATGGTCTGGCCTATGCATATCACATGTGCGCACTTTCAGCTTTGCATAATCAGAGAGATGACCGGTACTCTAGAAAGGTGTAGCTAGTCAGCAACATCTTTTTTTTCTATGCAATTTTAACTTACTGATTAACCGTGGGGAAATTGTAAGTGGCCAACAGAGGTTTTATCACCAATTTTAACATAAATGTTCATTATAAGTATGTATACTGAAAAAGCCACTTCAGTATGCACCAAATGGCCCCAATTTAAGATATAAAATGCCTATCGTGGGAGGGACAACACCCTCCCTTTGCTTGGCCACTCTGCTCCCTCGGGCTCGTTCACCTCGCTCCCAGTGGTGGATCCAGGAATTCCGTGAAGGGGGGGGGGGGATGCAAAAATATTTCTGGTGCCACTTTTGGGTTAAATAAGCTGACAAGCAAAAAAAAAAAAAAAAAGGCTCAAGCGGCTGACAAGCAACAACAACAACAACAACAATGCTTCAGCGCAAGTTTCTGGTGCAAAAATTAAAGGGGGGCACACGTGCCCGGTGTCATTTTTATGCCTCCGCAACGAAGTGGCCGGAGGCATTATGTTTTCGGGTCGTCCGTCCGTCCGTACGTCCGTCCGTCCCGTTTTGTTTTTATCGATATCTCAACCGTGGGGTGGTTTTACATCAAACTTGGTATGAAGGTATATCCTTGGGAGATAATACTTTGTGTGGATTTTAGGGTCAAAGGTCAAAGGTCACAGGTTATTTTGTGAAAAAAAAAATTGAAATTTGATGTTTTTCTCCATATCTCGCAAATGGTTCAAGGTATCGTCATGGAACTTAGTATATATGCTTGTACCGATGGGCAGTGATTATCTAGAGAAGTTGGGGTCATGGGTCAAAGGTCAAGGTCAACTCCTCAAAATATCACTACTTTCCTTAAAATGCAATATGCCTGAAGGTTTTTGTTTTTGTTTTAACTAGATGTATGCATGTATTACCCAATATGTATTCTGTGGGAAGTTTCTTGCCAAAAGGTCAAAGGTCAAAAGGTCAAGTGAAAGTGCTGAATTGCACTTTTTCCTCCATATCTCAAAAGTAACTCAAGGTATCATCATGAAACTTACATATTTATGCATGTTCAACCTAACAGTGATTCTCTTTGGAACTGTGAGGTCAAAGGTCAAAGGCCAGGTTTAGATAATGCTATTTTCCCATTTGATACTGAAATTATACTTTTTCTCAATACCTTGAAAATTACTCAATGCATAAACTTATAAAAGGGTCAAAAGTCGAGTAAAAATCTTCAGTTCCCCAAATACCTGCACTCTGACATTTTAATCATTCATCCAATTGAACCTAGTTCTAGGAAAGTGAACATTCAGCACATTTGTGGCAAACCTGTCATTTTAATATTTTGCCAATTGTGTGAAACTGTCATCACACATTGTCAAGACATTGTACTATAGACCTATTAGGAGAACCATGCATTATGGCGGAGGCATATCAGTCGCCGTGGCGATATATCTAGTTTCTTTTTGTTTCTTTTATATTCCAAAATATTAAAGGGGGGGGGGCGCATCCAGTGTGCTGTTGTTGGTACTGCTGTGCTGCTGCCATGTCTCCTTTCCTGTGATTTTTTGTTTTTTGTTGGACATTGACTTTCATTCCTCAAATCTTGTGTTAGGTGGTTTTACATGGAACTGTCAACTGGCTGGACACTTTGAACATCATTAGACCATTTTGTTGTGGAGTAATATTGGTATGTGACATTTCTATCAAAGCTAGGCTATCGGCAATGAGCCTAGGTGTGCAGTTTGACTCTGCACTTAGATGGACAAGCATGTTTCGGATCTCTGTTGCGGACTGCATTACCATCTGTTTATAGCTGACATTAGGCCATTCATTGACAGGAAAGCATGTGAGGATGCCATCAGAACATCCAACAATAAATGGGATCACTCAGACACATTTGAATATCAGTCCATAACTTCCTATGTGGAAATTTTCCTTCCTTTTACATTTTAGCCTGGTACTCCCTTATTGCTCCCAATGCACAAATCCCTAAATGACAGTTGTGAATGAACGTAGTTGTGAATGAATGGATGGCTTGGTGGTATAAAAGAACATAGTTTTCTTAATGTATCGTGAGCAGAATCATAGAGAAAATGTCTTAGGACATGAGTTCTGTCATGTGAAATGATGCTCAAGCATTCACAAGTTCACTGTAATGTTTTACCACAGGCTTGATTTTGCTAAAATATTCAGTGATGTGTTTTATTGCATTTAAATACTTCATTTGAAATAAACTTTCCATGGGTCCTTATTCTGTAATAATGAGAGTGTAGACCTGTCATGAGTGTAGACAACAGTCTAAATCATGTGATCTGTGCATGGGATGCCAATACTAACAAAAATATATCTGACCTTGAGAGTGTTCAAAATGCTTCTGCAAGATTTATTAAAACATGTATGGAAAAGATACGAGCATCACAGTTCTCAAGGAATCACTAGGATGGGTCCCACTCCAAGAGGAAAGATGCAAAGCAAGTTACCTGCCTGTCCAAAATAATGAAGGGCAAAGAGGATGGCAACTACAAGGACTATATTGTACCCATACAGACCAACCTCGACAGGGGCTTAACAATTACAGATAGATCATGCCAGGACTAATGTACATGCTATATCCTTTTTTCAAGGACAATCAAAGACTTTAATCAATTACTATTGTTAACCTCTATTGGCCTATATTGTAGCTACTTCATCAGTAGAGGGATTTCAACTTGGTTACAGGATTTAACATTAAAAAAAAGTTTCAATACACCAGTGACCATTCTTGACACACCTCCAGTATACATTGTATATCCCTTCAAGGAGTATTTTGAAGGATTATTCTACCGAGTACCAAGAACAACCTAATTTTTCTCTCCTCGGTTTTCAATGCATTATCTTACTAAGTATAATGTGTAAATATATGTGTAAAGAAACATTCCTTTAGAATTTCTTGTGGGAGTCCAGAAATCACAAATTTTGTGAAGAAAAATAGCCTGTAAGCAGATGCTTTAACTGTTTCAGTGATGGGATCTCAGACCTTGTTTGATGAAAAATCAGAAAAATGAGTTTGCAAAATGTGCAATGAAAGTTAATCATTGAATATTACCTTAGTCATATTTTACTGGCAACAGAGTAATAAAGAGTTGATTTTATGCATTTCGCCTCTCAAAAGTTCATATAGTGAATCTGACGTCGAGACCAGCCTCCAGACACCCGTTGCTTCAACCAAGCAGAAAACAAAGGTAACTGGCTTTTGTCATTTTCTTCGTCACCATTTTCCTACCTAGTGTAGATGTGATGCATATGTCAGCACTCCTGGAGTATTTTTCCTTTGCAACCTAAAGTTTGACAAGAAAGCAACCAATCACCTGAGCCAAGGGTCCAAGTCCAAAGAAGCAGGGCTAAAAAGAGTGAAACAAAAGGAGAATTTCACATACAATAGAAAACTAAAGTTATTGTATCCCCCGAACAGAGTTCGGAGGATACTATGGATTTGGCCTCGTTGCACCGCGTCCGCGTCCGCCGCAGAGATTTTCTTGTGAGCGCTCTACTGGCTGCAGTTCTTCTTCTCAAATTTGGCATGAAGGTGTATTATGGTAAGACAAAAAAGTCTATTGTTTTTGGTGATGGCGCCCTTGCTTGTTCCGTCTTCATACATGACAAGGTAAATTTAACAGGGTCTGGTTGTGTGTGCGACGCTGGCCTTGTTTCTCAACCGATTTTTTTTCAAATTTGGTATGTAAATGTATCATAGTCAAATCTATACACCTATACCTATTGATAATGCTGCCCTCACTGTTCCACCTTTTACAGGGTCAAAGGTCACCCTGATCATGTCAAAATTTGCAGAAGTGCTTATCTATGCAATAACTTGATTGTTGCTCAATGGATTTTATTCAGACTTGCTAAGGAGATGTATGGGTGGTCATTCTACATGAAGGACACAACAGTTTGTGGTGACAGCGCCCTCTGTGTTCCGAGTTGGATGCCAATTCACATTTCTTGTGTGTGCTCTATCAGCCACATTTCTTATCAGAATTTCTTCAAATTTGGCAAAAAGGTGCATTATAGTGAAATGAAGATGCCTATATTTTTTTTTTGTGGTGGCGCCCTCGCTTGTTCCGTCTTTATACATGAAAAGGTAAATTTAACAGGGTCTGCTTATGTGTGCGACACCTGCCTTGTTTTTTGACTGATTTTTATTCAAATTTGGTATTTAAATGTAGCATAGTCAAATCTATACACCTACACCTATTGATAATGCTGCCTTCCCTGTTCCACCTTTTACAGTGTCAAAGGTCACCCTGATCATGTCAAAATTTGCAAAAATGCATGCTTATTTAGGCAATAACTTGATTGTTACTGGATTTTACTCAGACTTGCTATAAAAGAGGTGTATGGGTGGTCATTCTTCATGAAGGACACAACAGTTTGTGGTGACAGCGCCCTCAGTTTTCCGACTTGGAGACCATGTCACATTTCTTGTATATATATGCTGTATAAGCCACATTTCTTGTCGGATTTTATTCAAACTTCCTATGGAGGTTTATGGGGAGTTATTTTAGGTAATAAAAGTTTTCATTGCTAGCGCTCTCATTGTTCGAACTTTTATATCTGTAGGATGGCATGTCATATTCCTTGTATGTGCTATATATAATAGCCTCATTTCTCGTCGGATTTTATTGTATCCTGCGACAGTTGCCATATTATACAACATTCTGGCCTGAAAAGTAATTCAGATGGGGTATGGGACGGGTTTGGGGGATACATGTGCTCGATTGCGAGTGCTCTAGTTCAAATTGTGCATTTAAGTTCAATGTTTGGACTCAAAGCAGCTCCCTTAATAGCAAATAACAAGTGATGAAAACATTTCAATGTCAGCAAGTAAACTGTTGTGATATCATGTGATTATATCTGTTGGGGGAAAGCGAAGAGTTATGAATGACAGTTTTAGGGTAGACCTGATTGGGATCCTTGAGGAAGACTTTAAAGGGGAATGTACCCCAGTTTTATATACATGTACAAATCGATCTGTGAATACTGAAATAATAGATGAGCATATGGTTTTAATTGTGGAGCAGTCATGGTGATCTAATATCAGATTGTATCAGATCTTAAGGTCAATCACGACAATCTTAGAAAATTTTTGGAGGGTTCAAAAATTTTCTACAATCAACACAATTATCAATTGTGATCATCACATCAGATTGTTGACAAAATGCAGCAAATCCCATCTAATTGTGCCTCTTGACCCTAATCAGGCCTTGCTTTTTTGGCTATGCTAAATCCAAGGGAGGAGGGGGAAGTGGGTTCTGCCCCGTGAGATCTCACCCATCAGTAGTGCGATCATAATGAAATTTGGCACTCCTGACACCAACGTCCTAATCTACAAGATTGTATCTTTTTTTTTTAATTATCAATTTCTGATTTTAATCAATTATGCAAATTAAGCTGAAGATCTTATTTTAACCTAATCAAGAGCATTGAGAGTCTACTTTTTGGTTTGTGTATCTGTTTTAACATATTCAACAATTGTACATCATAGAAAGTCCCAAAAGTCATTTCAATTCTTATGTATTTTATTGTTTTAGGAATTTCTTATGTATTTTGTTTTTTATTTTTCACTGCTATGTGCACAGACAATGTCAACCAGTGTGTATGAGTTTGAAGAGGATTTCAGCACATACCCGCCAGTGTCACCTGCTAATGATGTACAGAGTGAACGAAGCTGGCTTCAGGACAAACCAAAACTCAAGGTTTCCACATACTCAAAAACAAAGTCAAAGGTCATAGGCTTCAGCAAGATCACCACAAATCTTGAGACTGTAAAAAAAGCCAACAGCCATCTGTCAAGACTTGAGGTAATGGTTTGGATGGCCATTTATCTTAGATTGAAGATAATCACTACAGCAAACATAGTCGCACATAAACAAGGCAGAGTTAGTACCATTGGGTATAATACATATAGTGTATACTGTATTTTGTAGTGTCTTTGTTTTCATTAATTTTGCGAGTCGGTGGTATTTGTGAATTGAACACTGTGATAATATTACCCTGATCCCGACTTGAATGCAACGTACTATTGTGTGCCCTGACCCTCATGTAGTCTCCATTCATTTCAATTTCATTTTCATTTTGTGTAACATGTACAGTACAGTGTATCCTTTGTAATGTTCATTCTTGTTTTTGTTTCATGTTTGTAATGTTTATGATATGTATCCTATATTCTTTACCTAGTCGAATAAATGATAATAATAATAACATGCATACATACGTATACTGGTATGCAGTTCACAGTACATGAACAAAGTGCATGATAATTCAGTTCATTAGTCCCAAGTCTCAATAGTCCCAGGGTGCATACTGTGTGAAATGACACACAAATTTAACCACACTTGTAATTGTTCGCAGTTCCTATTTTGCAAAAATTAGAGTCACTAACAATATGGCTTATACAGTATGTAAATATGCATCAATTCTGTGAAGAAGTTTGTAAAATATTTGATTTAATGCATCATATCTTTTTGTTGTCATGTCTTCTGATTTAAGCAGTATGTATTCTTCTTCGTAGAATGGGAAAGCACCAAAAAAGCGGAAGTCACAAGACAGAGCCGATGAAATAGATGACCATCAATACTACTACCATGCAGAGTTAGAGTTGCAAGTGAAGAAAGGTGACCCTCAGAAGTTTAAGGGAGCATATGATGAGGATGCAGAAGGTGACGTCTCTGTGAAGAAGGTATTAGTACTGTAATCAAAAGTGGGGATACAAACTTGAAGTCGTCATATGTCAGTTATACCTTTTTGTGCCTCTCTTCCAATGTTTTTGGGTTGTCTGTTTACATACCCCACTGATTAACCAGATGGAATAAGATAATAATAATGATTTTTAAAAAAAAACAACCTTTAATGGAATTTGATATTTACAAGTACACCAATGAGGTGTAGATGAACTTTTGGATAGACTCTCTCAAGGTCAAAGGTCACTTAACATTATTTTCCAGCTACAATTTCATCTGAAAATATCCATATGGTAAGGAAGATAGAAATTGATAAATAGTTACTGTGGTTGCTTGAAGTGACAGGCATACATTGTAGATGGTCAAAATCATAGTCAAAAGTCACCAAAGTTCGGCTAAAGGTAAATTTCTGGTCATAACTTCCAATACAAAACAAGTAAGTTTTTATGCTCTGCCAAGTATGATGAATTTTTTCATGCTTTTAATTCTGCAGGATCACAAAATTACATAGCGGTACAGATAACAGGCAAAGGCATTTGTTTTTGTTTTTGTGCTAGTTTCTGGTGGTGCGAAATGCGCGAATATTTCCACTTGTAGACCAGTTATGCTGTTTGGTGTAGTGGGTAGAAATGAATCAGGGAAATATTTCCTTTCTGTAGAGAGGGTTAAATGTCAATCCTTAAGGTGAGTGGTGGTCAAGATCAGTTTATGAATTGAAATATTTAAGGGCTATTAACTTCTGGCAGGGTATGGTAACTTTGTCAGAAGCTTCATTAAACTATAAATGAAGGGCTGTGTTAATTAACTGTGACAGGATATAGTTATTTTGTGAGAATGTAAATGTAGCCTAGTCTACTGTGCACTGCAGTCCAATTGCTGTATCATTTGTTCTCAGACACACAATATGGTTGATAATTGTATAGCTCATTACTGTGATACCATCCACAGATGAAATTAACTTGCAAAAGAGAAGAGACAAACTTTCATTGACAATCACATGATATGTACATTAAATAAACTAAATATGCTGAAGCTATGCATCTGCTCTGCTTCTTGCAGAGTGCGCTGTGCATTAATGTTTCTGCCATGGACCTTGGATGATTTCAAACCTTTTTTTTTTAATGATCCTAATAAAAGATTGGAAAAATATAAATGGTCATCTTATTGAGAAACAAACACAGGTTTTGTATGCCCCCATGCATGTTCATTGCATATTCATTTTTTGAGAACACTTTGCAATGTGAACAGACTACTTGTAAAAGTGTATATTTTGCGCCACTAATTTTTCGCGCTCAGCTGGGTAAGAAGAGTTTTAAGTGTTCTTAATGCTGCAGAATCAAGACATCAACTACTGGGACATATGGCAAGCAAAAACATTTGCATGCTTTTATTTTTGCACTAGTTTCTGGTTGCGCGAAATGTGCGAAAATTTCAACACTGCGAACATTTCCACTTTTACACTAATTTATTACATGTGTCAGATGTTTGTAGACAAAGCGTTGCATTCCAACCTTTCAAGAATTAATATTACAAGTCAACAACCTAAAATGTTTTCTTTTCCATTTATAGATGAGAAGAAACAGTTGCAGGAGAAGTTTGATTGATTGCATGAGAGACAACCAGTCTTCAAACAAAGAGTCTCAGGATGAAACAGAAGAGAGACGAGAAGAAGACAAAGGGGAAGATGATGAAGAACAAAGTGACGATGAGGAAATGATCCCAGCAACACCTGCCCTTACTCTAGACACGGTCACATCACAGACATGTGTTTGGACTCCAGGGAGCAGTATCAAAACCCCCAAGGTATGATAAACAATAGAAGAAAAAGTAATATTTCAGTGTTCCTCTTCCATTGGATATTATAACTCTGTCTATAGAGGTGGATTCTTTGTCACATGTCATACTTCACCCCACATGTACAACAAGGCGATGTGGCATTATCATATCACGGGAAAAAACAAAAACAAAAAAACTTTCATAGTCTTAAGGTCAAGGATTGGTCAAATTCAGTTAATGAACTTTGTGCATAGCGTTATTTTTCTATCACAAGGGATGAAATATGTGTAGTCTAGGAAATAGCACAATAACAGCATCTTCTTTACCCAGGGTAGCCTGTTCAGTGTAGACACTGCTCTCCCAGAGGGCCCTGCCTTTATCATTAACTTTGTGTTACCAGGTACCCATCTATGTACATCTAGGTTGAAAGGGACTTTATGAGGAAAACATCTTGTCCGAGGATGAAAGCACTGGGTTGGATTTGAACCCCAGATCTTGTGTTTACAAATCCTGGGCCTTTACCTCTATCCACTCCCAAAGTATGAGATGTTTAGAATGAAAGAATATATGAATATCGTCACTGGGGTGACAAGACCTTGTATCTCAAATTTTGGTGAAAATGACTTTTTTGCATTAGTGGTCAAATAATTGGTTAAGTGATGTCCTGTCCAAATCTCAGCTGTCTTACCCCAAAAATGAAGCCACCACGGCATGTCAAAGGAACGGCTATCCCATTCAGTATAGTGCTTTGGCCGCCATGTTTTTTGGCTCTCCTGAACATTTGACATTTTTGAGATACGAGGTCTTGTCGCCCCAGCGACGATATATTCATTTCTTTGTTTGTTCTTATTCAAACCTTCAGTAAAAAGCCTACATAGCTATTGGCTGGTTTTCAATAAGGCTGTGAACATTCATGACTAAGTGGTTATTTTACAAGCAAAGATAAACAAATGGTTCAATAACATTTGCTCATGCGACAATTGCTCCCATGAAATATCTGCACGCTAAGCCAAGCATAAATTCTACCCACAGACATAACCCTAATCCTAATCCTTATATCAAGCTGAACCTAAAACCCTATCACAACCCTAACCCTAGCCTTAAGTCCTTTGAGAAAATAAGATGTTTTGTCACTGCGAAAAATAGAGGTAATCAAAATGTACAAATACAAATGAATAGTAACATGGACAATTCATTTAAAGGAAAATCAAGATAGAACTAAGGAAAATAGTTACATACAGAAATATACGAAGATAAGAAAATAACGTAATTATGTGTCACAACGCAAATAGGTAAAAAGTTTGAGGGATGAACAGGGTGGACAAATAAAATTAGACTAATTTGTCTGTGAAAACATGATTAAATGTACAGTATTGCGGTCATGGTACTTTTCTTAATTTCTGTCATAAACCATGCAATATCACTAATTATCCTGCACCTTATGGGGATATTGTTTAATGGTTTAGAAGCTCAATATAATGTACTATTTCGTTTAAAAAAAAAAAAAAAATGATAGTTATCCAGGGAGAGCAATTGTAATATTGTCATTACGGAATTTATATTGAGATGGAGATTTAAGTTGAATCCGAGAAGACAGTGAATTGGAGGCAAAATTATGAAGCAATTTATAAATGATTGTCAAAGCCTGAATTTTCCATTGTTTTTTTTCAGTGGTTGAACTTATGTAGTTCAATATAGAATGTATATTTGTCTTGAAATGGCTTTCTTCACAGGATATGAATGTGTTCACAGGGTTTGCACCAATAAAGTTGTCAGTTGGGAGATGTCACTTAAAGGAGCATAATGCCCGTAATAGGACTTTGTGACAGGACAAGTCAACTGAAGCAACCAAATGAACCCATGAATCCAACACAAGAGTCTCTGTTTTTATATAGTTCCAGTTTTCCAGTACACATGAAAACTCCCAGATTTTCACCAGAATCTTGATTATTTTCCAAAAGTTTTCTCCTATCAATCACTAGTATGTATACTCCTTTGATCATATTGAGAGGGAATGAATTTTGGGCATTTTCTGTTTGCAGGCCTCTTGCCCCAAAAAACATTTGTACTCTCAAAGTAATTTTTTTTCCGCATGATGAACTTAATGCTACTCTTCCTCCCTAAAATTCAAATGCGGAAAACAACTTCTATCATGAAATATCATTTGCATATTTTCATTCCTAATATTACTCAAGTAGATTTACTGTATTCCCAGCAGATGACCACATGGATGACCACATGATGTCAATGCTGGACATAAGCAGTTTCACCTGTATGCTCCCAAATGAAAGCTGCTCTTGGGTTTTTCTTAAAATATGCAAAAAGGGCAGTCTCCAACTCTATTCACATAGTATGATGATTGTTCAATTTCACATACACTTGGTAGGTTCTATGTCCTGTAGAAACTTAAATTCTGACCCTTTCACACAATAATGAGCTACAAATTTGATTTACTTGAAGCCACCTACTTTCCAATTATTATTTTTCATTTTTTTAAACGTACAAAAGTAATAGAAAGTGCTAATGCAACACAATCTCTCTTTCAGCAACTTTCATTCCTTGAAGATGATGGTACAGAGAGTGCTGCATCTGTGGCCAATGAGGACTATGAGAAATTTCAGTATCCAACTTCAGGCAAGTAAAGAATTTGAAGTACTGTAAAAGTCGATATTTTTGCACGACTAACTTTTTGCACTTGGCGGGGCAAGAAGAGTTTTGCATGTTTTTAATTCCGCAGAATCAAGACATCAACTACTGGAACATACGGCAAGCAAAAATATTTGTGTGCTTTTATTTTTGCGCTAGTTTGTGGTAGCACAAAATACGCAAAAATTTCAACACAGCGAAACTTTCCACTTTTACAGTCCATACCTGTTGTCTTAATTGAGCCGAGCCAACAAAGCGCAGACTGAATCTGTTCCACAGTATCAATATATGTAATAACCTGAATATCTCAAGCTAAAAATTATTGTTACCTGTAGTTGTTCGATGTGAGAATCTAACCCTGTAGGAGGTGTGGCAATTACAGTCAAAGATCATATTTTGTTTTATTCTGGAATAATCAGTCTTCATGTGGCTGTAGCTACGTTCATACTGGCAAAACTTCTGGAAGTTTAAGTTTGTAGAGTTTAGCCAGTCTGAATGCAAACTTCCTGAAAACTTCTTTCAAAACTTCTTGCGAAACTTCCCACTAAAACTAGGGAAATTTCCCAAATCCCCACAAATCTTTTCTCAATTTGTGCAGTCCCAACACATGCAGCTGAAACTTTGTTAAGTTTGTCATGTGACCAATACACTTCCTGATTGCAATGCCTCCCAAACCCAAACTTCAAGAACTTAAAAAGAACTGAAAGTTTGAGATGTTTGACCGCCAGTTTGAACAAAGAAGCAAACTTCACAAAGTGTTTATTGGACAAGAAGTTTTGCCAGTGTGACCTTGGCTTTTGATTGTAGAGCTCTGTATATTCAATTTGAAGGGAAATCTAAGCTCCTAAGGAGAGTAAAAAATATATATATATATATATATATATTATGTTACAGCTTTGCTAATTTGCATTACTTATACCATTTCCATATGATTATCTAAAGAGATATTAATGTAATGCATAGCATGAATGCAAATACAGAATCTGTGTATTCTTTAATACCAATAGGTCCCTCAAAGGTGATTAGGCCATCAGAATCTTCTCTGAAGCGCAAATATCCCTACCTTGTAAAGGATGATAATGAGGAGGACACAGATGAAGAAGAGATGGATGATGAAGGTCAAGATGATGCTGCTCACAGCAGTCATAATACAAGCAAAAATCGAAGGTTGAACTTTGATCAAAGTTTTTCGCTGCTGGAGCCTGAGAAAGTCTTCAGTGTGGATGAAAATAAACTGGCAGGTTTGTCTGTAGTGATTATACCCAGTGCTTGTATGCCCTACACAGTCTTAATGCTATACTTGCATTTATTGTCTCTTCCTGTGATAACATTTTGTGATTTATGGCTTCCTGTGTATGAAGTTGCCAAGAAACATTCCTTTAAAATGAAAGGTTATTGAAGTTATGAAGGTATTACCTATCTTGTAAAGATGTACAAAAGATGCCAAATCACAATATATGTAGAATATGAAATGGTCACTCTATTCAGGGAAACTTTAAAATCACAAATTCTATTTACATGTTCGTCAGTTTAGTACAAAGTTACACTGTTGTTCTCCTTTTTCTCCTGCTTTGGTGAGGCAAAACTATCATTTAGTGTTACAGAAATTGACATCTTTCATATCTTGTTTGTGCATTGACAAAGTCATGGGAGCAGCAGTCTGATGTATGAGTTCCATCTTCAGCCGTGTTATAGTTATTTCAGTGTTGCCATATATACCTGACACATTGAGTCGCAAACGGCATTTTTTTTTTGTGTGTGTGTGCAGTTCAGCAATGAAGTTTGAGATTTTCCAGCTTGTAAATCCCATGTCTTCTTTTGTAAAAAAATATTTCAATATTTTTTTTAATTCTAACAAGTATTCAATGCATACAATTTTCAACTTGTCTCTTTGACCACAACTCTTCTGTTCATATAGATGAGCATCCTTCGGATAGTGCTGGTGGTGCTGAGACCTGTGAAGGCATCAGTGACCACTCTGTGTCTTCCTCTTGGGATAACCTGGCAAGCTTCCCTGCCATGCAACTGACTGATGTCTTTGGGCTCCTGAGAAACAAATATAGTCAGCAGATGTTGGTAGGTAGCAAAATTTGTCTTCAAATCAAAGCTCTTTTGGACTCTGCTTTGGAGTCGTAATACAGGGTTACTTGAAACTAGACAACCCAATGGTAACTTAACCCGATTCTTTTTCAGGAGAAAATAGTTTAGTGTGGTTCTTTGTTTTATTGAATGTAATCTGCATACATTTGTTGGCAAACGTGCAGCATCTCATTTTGACATTTATTGTGCACTTTAGCATCTGCTCATATGACTTCTCTTTATATTGCTTAGAAAGTGAGAGGAGCATCATTATGGTACAACAGAATATATGATGCTATCAACATGAAGTACTGTAATGAATGTTCCAAATACTTTATTTACTAGATGAAGAGGACCCAAACAAAAAAGCTGACAGAAACTGTGATCCAGTCTACCAAGAAGCAGATGGACAAATTGTTCATGGAGCTGCATGAAGCAAGGTACATAACTATGGCTGTGTTTAGATACTATAAAAGTGGATATTTTCAGGTGACTAATTTTTCGCGCTTGGCCGGGTAAGAAGAATTGCACAGGATTTTAATTCTGCGGAATCAAGACATCACATACAGGAACATATGGCGAGCAAAAATTTTTGCATGCTTTTTTCTCGCTAGTTTCTGGTTGCGCATAATGTGCACAAATTTGAATACCGCGAAAATTTCCACTTTTACAGTACATAACCTCATACAGTCAAAGTGGTTTCACATAATGTCTCATGTGTGTTGTGCTCAATGGAAACTTTGAACCTTGGAGCAGAGCAGGAATACATGAATGGATATATTGTACTCAGTTGTGACCATCTACCACAAACAGATTTGAATGATGATAACCATGGGGCTTATAATGATGTGATGATATATGTATAAAATCTGACTATATTAACCCATTTCGGACCAACACACTTGTGTAAACAAACACCGTAATGGCCCAGCACCGTTTGCGCACACACGCTGATAGGCAGACAACTCTCCAAACAATCGCTCTTCATGAGCAAGGAATGAACAAAACATAGACAAGTTATATGTCATTTGAAAGAATATAAAATTCCCTTTAAAATGGTATATGACATGTTGCCATTCAATGCACAGTGTAGTCATAGTACTCAGCAGAAGTGAAGTACAGTAATCCAAAAGTTACAAAATTAATTTGTTTGTTTGCTTTCATTCATGGATTAAAAATAGCAAATGTTCTAATTTTACACATCCAGTATCGAAATGAAATGATCAGATTGTCAGCTTTCTGGAATATAAATATCATGACCATTGATACAATAATTGCAGGTTTAGATTCATGTTTATGATGATGAAGCCATTGCGAGTGCACAGGAAATCCATAGTGTAATGTGTGCATCCTATATAGCGTGTTGAAGCGAAACTCGTCGCGATATCTATAGATCTAGAACCTCTACAGCTTCTCAGTTTCGACTGAATTATACAATTGTTGTACATGTGGATGTACATGTGGGACTATTATCACAGTTGAATCATCGCCTGGCAAGTGTCCAAACCTTCTCAAAAACTGCGACAGCTAAAATCCAAAATCGAGCACTCTGTACAGCTGTAGATAGCACCCACTGACGCTTCATGGTTATTCGCGTTATTCCATGTAAACACACATTTTTTCCGATGATTTTTACGATATTGTTGGCGTTCGACTGACAAAATCTTCTTGAATTATTGCAGACAGTGTAGCAAAGCATTCTGGGATATGTTGTCAAAGGTTAGAAGGTGAAAGAACTTTGGAATAACGTTGTATGTATGTCATTTCATTCACTACGGGATATTCCGTATGTGGCCTCTGCGGCATTCGGAGTAAAGTATGACTGATAGCAGTCATAGAAGTGTAGATTTAATGATAATAAAAACCTTATGCCAGATACTGGTCTCATGAAGCTTGTCATTTCTGCATATTTTTCAAAAGAAACAAACATAGAAAAAATGATTAATGAAATACATTATTTCATAATCATTCCAAAAAATGGAATGATTTAATCACAATGGACAAGATAGGAAAAAGTAGGAGATCTTCCAACTTATGCTTGTGCTTGATTTTGACATCAGTCTTATCAACACATATGCTCTACTATATTTGAATGACAACCTTGTCATTGCTATAGATATTGTCCACATACACATTGTATTGTGCTTGTGAACCATCTATAAGGCAGTATAAAGCAGTATGAGTATGCATTATGCCATTATGCCAGATCAAGTAGGAAGTATCACCCACATTACTATTGGAACATTATGTCCTTTTTGTAACCCCAGAGTATGATATATGGTAATTTATGAAGAGATTGTTACTGTTTTATAAACTGTAACATGTTCCTTTTCACTGTTCAGGCGAAAGGGCCAGGGCAAATTCCAACAAAGTATCCTCTCTGAGTTGGTGCAATTGGAACAGTGTCTTGAAAAGCTTCACACTCTCCAGGCACATGCTGAACAATTACTGAAGCTGCAGAAGAGGAAATCCACTGAGCATGCAGAGCTGCAGTAAGTGAACTGTGGTGGTGATTATCGTAACCAATAGTAATTTCTTCTCATTGTTATATCAAACAACAGATCATATTGCAATTTTAATTTGGTCATAAAGAGAGCTATTATGTATCCTAACAATGCTGAAGTATGTGGCAACCTTTACTTGAACCATATGAATGTAGCTGATAGTTCAAAGTTGGTGTCATGGACAAAAGAAATCAGGAGGAAGGAAGAGTGGAAGTGATGGTAGCAAAGTATAGAACAAATCACCAGATTAGCTTTTGATATCTGTTGGCTTTCTGGATTACAGAAAAAAAGGTAGAGGGGTAAGTGAGGTACTGTAACAACATGCCATGCTTTCTTGTTTTTTCAGAGTCAAGAGAATCCGCAGTCTCCATACATCTTTCTTGGAGCAAAGCAGGAATCTTGAGGGTAATATTAGTGAGCTGGTTCAACAGGTCTTCCAGAAAGAAATGAAGATGATGCAGCAGAAGTTGTTTGCAGATATGGTGAGAAACCAGTATATTGATTATAGTATATTGATTGTCAGTCATTTTGTATGTCACAGAAAGAGCCTTTAAAGGGGAATGAAACTCAAATGTGCATGTTGATTGAATGAATGCTGCAATGTTTGTAGAACACATCAATAAAAGTTGAAGGAAAATTGGACAATCTGTTGAAAAAGTTATGAATTTTTAAAGTTTTGGTGCAGCCATTGATGGATGAAAAGACTACTACAGTTTGTGATATCATGTCACATATTAAGAATGATATATAGAAAGTGTATAGAAAATTCAACCAAATTTAATTTTTTTAATGAGATATACACATTCTCTCGATCAACCTGTGGAGATATGTTAAAGGGAATATCATTATGCCTCCGACGTTAAGTATTGCCGGAGGCATTATATTTTCAGGTTGTCTGTCAGTCCATCTGTCTGTCCTTCGTTCCATCTTTCTGTCCTTCCATCCGTGATCAATTTTGTGTAAGCATTGTTTGAGGTATGAATGAAACTTGACATGTGTATGTATGAGTAGACGAAGCTATGTCCATCAATTTTTGGGCACACGTTCAAGGTCAAAGATCATGGGTCAAAGTCAAATTCTCAAATTTCACTCCCCCCCCCCCCCCCCATCTCTGTAATGCTTGAAGGTATTTTCATGAAACTTTTGTATGTATGTGCATGCTACCCAGTAAAGATTCTCTTGAGAAAGTTCTAGGCCATGAGATCAAATGTCAAGAGAAAATGCAAAAATTGTATTCTTTTTGTCCTCATTTTGAAAATTGCTCAAAGTATTATAATGAAATTTGGTGTATTTCCAGATAGTGATTATTTGCCAATCACGCGAAACCACTGTCTCACATTGGCAAGATGTTCTATAGACCTATTGGGAGAATACCTGGTGAAACGCTATAGCAGAGACATACCATTTGCCAAATTGACATTTTATGTTCCCCCTACTTTCTTAAAGAGGTAAGTAAAGTGCTCTCTCATTATACTGGACAAAATGAAAGTAGGTTTCATTATATTTTCTTTACATCGCCCTTCATACATGACGCCACAAACTGTAGTAGTCTTCTAATCCAGTGATGGCTACACCAAAACCTTAAAAATCATAGCTTTTGAATGGATTGTCCAATTTCCTTAAACCTTCACAGTTGTGTTCTACTAATATTGGTGCATTCACTCAATC
This sequence comes from Diadema setosum, assembly GCF_964275005.1. NCBI lineage: Eukaryota > Metazoa > Echinodermata > Echinoidea > Diadematoida > Diadematidae > Diadema > Diadema setosum. Next base: position 19,336,867 of record NC_092694.1, read on the forward strand.
CACATGTTTCATTCCCCTTTAAACACCTTATTGCATGTACCAAACATAGTCAATTAATTATTGATATTCATGAGAAGGAAGCTTATGTGGCAAATATCTAATCAATGTAGTAGAATAACAGCATTAATTGTTATTTTGTGATTAAAGAATTTTCAGTCAATATTAGATTTTGTACATGACAAGGGGTAGTAAGAGCTGATGACTTCCCTTTCAAGATGGAGAAAATGAAAATATAAAAGATAAGACTGCACTCTTGTTGTCACTTTCCCATAAAGGTGTTATGGTACTGCCAGTGTAAGCTCTTAAAACTGATACATATTGTGAATACTGATTCTAACCATGATTAAAGTATAGAATAAACAAACTAGGTTGTCAGTTTTGTACTACACCCTATAATGTGTCGTCATTCTCAATTTTCATGTTTCCTGTTTTGCAGAAACAAGAGCAGATGCAGAAGACATTGCAGTCTTTACTTCTGTTCCGCTAGAGCCTAAGTAACAGATGAAGTCCTGCCATTTTGGTTCCTTTCAATGAAAAATAATTTAGTGTCATTATCTTCACAATTTTTTTTTTCTTGGGGAAAGAGTTTAAAAGATAATTTTGTTAACTGTTGTTTACTGCTTCGTTAAAAGTATGGGAACATTTTTTGTTCAGGTTGTCATGGTGTATTGGGTACAGTTTTCTTCAAGATACATGTGCCAGCAATTCCAGGAGCTTTATAAATTCCTACTGGCAACTGTTTAGGCTATCTATGCTTGTTGTGTTTGATCCAGGTTGTCTGTAATTGACACTGTTCCTTGTAGCAAACCTATGCAACTTCATGACAAGATTCTATTGAGACATCTGGGCCCCATTTCATAAAAAGGTTGATACGATAGCAACTCTTTGCTGGAATAGCAATTGTCATGGTAACGGCAAGCATCCAGATTCCTGATTGGCTGTTGCTATGGAAAGTTGCCATTCCAGCAAGAGTTGCTATCCTAACATCTGTCATGAAATGGGGCCCTGTTCCACTAGTATGTAGTACATACATATATGAGTTTGGGTTAGGGTTAGGGTTAGGTTCAGGATTAGGATTACGATTAGGGCCAGGGGAAGGGTGCGGGGTAATTGCCCAGGGGGTAATTGCCCTAGACCCGTATATATGTCATTTGTTTCTCTCTTTTTTATATAATTCTGCTGTATGCCTATATTATACATTACTGTTATTGCTTCATCACTCCTGACTATATTAGATTTATCACATGTGATAGTAGAGTGAGTAATAAGACAAGTTTCCTCACAAGAGTGGATATATTTTGCCTGGTCCCACATAACTTGTCCTCATTGTAACTTGAGTATATACACACAATATTCTAATGACACTATGATAAAGCTAACTTTGATCACAATGATCACTGCCGTTCTAGGTATCTATTTAAAACTGTTACATAATGTAATACTAAGTGCGATGCAAGTATCAGAAGAATACTTCTTTGATGCATAAATGTATCAGTCATTAAGTCCGTGATAGACTTACCAATATCAACTAAGTGACATACATAGCTGCCTGTGTTTGGTTGTTAATCAAATTCATGGCTGTCACAAAGGGAAAAACATGATTCATAGTGCCCATAAGCTGTCCGAACCCAATTGAATTGCCTGAAATTCTCTTCACAATGTTTCATGAACTTTAGGCTCAGCTATGTCAGTATTGTGTCCTTCATGAATGAATTACAATGTTGACATGTAAATATGTTCCAGTTTGAAGTAATATAACTTCACATTTATTTCTTGATACGATGTTTGTATTATATGCAAACTTCATATTGCAGTGAACTGTGGAAAAGACTACAAGAAGTGCAGTGTTGGTAAATCAAATTGCATTTTCCTGTGTGTTACATCCTACATGATTATTGATCAGAGTTTATCTCCAAGACATGATGTGAAAATATATGCGGACCTGCGTCCCAATGTTATGTATATATGACTATGCATTTTACATAATTATTATTGACATTACATCAATAATACTAGTAATTCAAAGTCTTTTTCCACGTTGCTGTGAATTCATTATATATATATGCATATTTACTCAGGGTGGCTAAAATCACCTTTTTTTTTTCTAGAGTGATTTCTGTTCACTTGCCCATCTTATCTACTGGCATTTATATATATATATATATATATAGCTCTTTTTTTCCAAATAAAAGTAAAAACTAAGTAGTAATTGCAACTTCTGCATCTTCTGTAAATGTGGAGACATACGTGTAAGGATAGTGTATTTACATAATGGGCAGTTTCAGTGAGCTTCATGAAGTTTATGATTTTTATTTATTTATTTTTCAAGTTAGTCACATATCTAAGAACAAAAATATGTGCACTATCAATTTCACATTAGTTCTGTGGAGTTGGATATTCATGAAACTTTTCTGACACAAAATATTTTACCTTTACAGTGTCTAGGAAGTAACATTGACAAAAGAGTAAAGGAAATTTACCAAATGAGGATATCTAAGTGCTTTTCCGTATCTGAGGTCACATGACCTTTTAGAACAGATAACTGATAGTGTGTTTCTGACAAGCTTGATAAGGCTGGCTATAGAGCTGAATTTGTAGCACACTGATATTACAGTCTTAGGAATTTAGTGACAATACAGTTATTGAGCTCAGATTTGAACTTTGAGGTTGTAAAGGCCATTTTCAGGTGTGTGTAATTCTTATATGCCTTGGCCCAAAACAAATGTTGAGCCATCATTTACAAGCTAGTTGTCTCTGTCCTGAGAACCAGTTATAATTTAAGTTAAACCCTTGATTGGGTTTTGTAAATGCTTAGCCTGTGTATAGTACATGAGGTTTAAATTGTGCTGTGGCAGATTTCAGGCAAACCTCCTCCAGGTCACAGATCACTGTACTGTGGCTTTATAGTGTCATGTTCCAGCCATAACTTCAGTGAGGAATATCCAATATCTATATGATGTGGTAGGAGCCATTGGAATTAAGATTCAGCCACACCAGTGAAGTGAAAAGTCAAGGTCAAATGTCACCAAAATTATGATAGCTAAAATGTAGTTTTCTTGTCATAAATTAGCCATTTATGTCCACTGGTAATGTAATATAACTATATAATGACAGATGTGAAAGGTCAGTTTATATGGTCACTGAACTTGGGCTAAAATATCACCTGGCATCATTTCAGCAATGAATGTCCAATGATAGTGTAATTTGGTATGAAGGATGGAAATGAATGAATTGTTGATATTGAGGGAGCAAAGGTCAATCTGGTGTAGTGGGGTTCAGTCATGCGCACTGAACTTTATCTTTCTGAAATGAAATGCAATACCTTTAGTGAAATACAGAGATTGCATGATAATTTGGTTTTAGACTTTTTAGTTCCTTTGAGGTAAAGGCTCAAGTGGGCTTTTGTGACCATCACTTATCATATGTGGCATCCAGGGTGCATTACCTGTTTACATTTTCAGCATCTTCCTAAACCCCACATGATTTTCTCCAAACATGGAGGTAGCATCCCTAGAGTGATAGGATCTGACTTCGTTCAGTGGGCACCATGCCTGGGGGGTGAAATTGAGACCAAAATTTCACATTTTATCTTATTCTTGAAAAACACAAGGTCAAATTTTTGCCCAATTTGTATCATCGCTAGGATGACAAACATTGTATAAATGGGCACCATTCCCCACTTGTGGTCCCCCACAAGTACAGTGCCTCTTTCCCCATCCCTTTGACTGATCCCCCAAATAAGGGAGTTTTAACAAATTTTCTTGTCCTAAACCAGCAAAGGAATCTGAAGTTTTTGTTATAAATAGGTACACTGGTGACTGTAGGTACAAGTTTGTTCATGGCAGTTGGGGATGGTGGGGGACGAAATTTCACAATTTTTGCATTTTCATCTTCTCCTTGTAAATGCATGGTCAAATTTTCACCAAACTTAGCAGGTATTATCCTAGGATGATAGAATACACACATTGTGTATAAATGCTACAATGTGAAATTTTGATATTCAAGTGAGCACTCCACCCCTGCCTGGGTCTCTGGTTTTAAACTTTGTGTCATCAATATTGGTACTGTACAAATCTTGCAATTATTTCACAGGTTTACTAGCATGCACATAGGAAGGTCATTTTAATTTTCACTGTGCATGCTTATTCATCACATGATAAATAGGTTTGTTTTACAATGTTTGTTGTGATTGTGTATAAGTGTACATGCAGTTATGTTTCTACTTCCAAAAGAAATAAACACCGAAACCAAGACAAGTTTGTGAAAGTGACCGTTCTAACCCTGGAGAAAATTCATGTATACATGTAAAAGGTTGAAATGATTGTAAGTCTAGACCTGTGAGTAATTGCATTGAAATCTCAGTGTTGTTGTTGTTTTTTTTCTCAATGAATTCAACAGAGCATTTTTCAGAACATGGAAATATGTATTGCATATAAAATTTGTTTGTTTGCATGTGTTGCAACTGTGTTGAGTTGGTTAGAAGCAAACCCAAAGTAACTCACTTTTTTTTACTTTGGTTGCTCATGTTTGCCTGTCTGTTATTAAATGCATTGACTTCAATTCGTTGTGCTTACTTGTGTCTTATTTCCTTTAATATCATCCAGAAGATAGAGTTGCTGTTATTGTCAGTCATCTTTTGTATTAGAATAGTACATGTATCAACTGTTTGTCACCTCCTCCACTGTACCAAGGAAATCAGTGACCACCTTAATCTTGTGTGTGCCACAGTGTAAACTCCCTGTGTGCCACATCATTCTGAGACCACAACACACAAGCACTTTTTGGAAAACAAACTATTTTGCAAAGCCATCACATGCAACTTTTTACAGAAACTTTATGCCACACATTCAATGAACAAAATGGAAGAGAAAATTCCAAGCTTTGCTTTTATGTAGATTTCATGACAAAGCTATGATTATGGTGGACGTCACCCACTTCCATTGGCTCCCGTGTTAAACTCACGATTGACCCACAAATTTTTGTTCAATCGCACAGCTCTGATGTCACAATAAACAAACATTTGCAGCACACACTCAACAATTACAAGAGTGCTTACAAGCGCATACTTTTGTCGCTCATTTTTGTAAACAACTTCAACAGTTGCCCCCCCCCCCCCTTATTAGGAATCTTAAAAAATCTTCTGTAGAAGCAGAAGTGGTAATTCAATTCAATTTGATTTTTATTGTCCATTTCTGGAATTTTTTCTTTCTTTTTTTTTTTTGCTTGCATACCGGTACACATTACATTGGTACATACATATGCAAAGCACACGTATGACAAAGATACATAATCTATGATAGACATACAAGAGATACACAGCAATACAATATCAATGTCATTGTCAAAAATATGTAACATTGAAGGAAATATCAATCTGTATAAGTCAACATTGCGTTGGGTGTGATGTGCATGTGTGTAAATGTAATGTGTGTCAAAGCCCCCAAGTTTAAGAAATCTTGTCTAATCTTCTATCTAGAACCAGAAGAGATAAGCTAAGTAAGTGCTAGGAGGAAGTAGATAGGTCACTAGGCCTATAGTTTCTACTTTGTTTATGGCAAATCCGGGGGTGGGCTGGGGGGCAACACATTTGATTCGTCTTCTTGAAAACATATTTATGGTCAAATTTCTTACCAAACCTTGTGCATTATCACAAGGTTGAAAATTCATGTACTTTATACAAGGACCACAGTACCTCCCAATTAAAAGAAAAAGAAAAGAGCAAGTATTAAGAACTGGAAACTCGATAATTATACCCCCACCCACAAATTGCGTGTATGGGGGGAAAATATACGAATCACTTGGATGGCGGGTGGCCGGGTGTTCGGTCGGGCGGGCAGGCGGGCAGGGGGTTGGACGGTCGGGCGGCCGGTAGATCAAACCACTCTTTTTGAGCAATTGACCCCAAATTTTGCATGTGTGACCGCTATCAAAGGTAGATGTGCAAGACACCTTTTTCGTCAGTATCAAATAATGCGTTGCCATGGCAATGGCAGATTTTCATAAATATTGTGGATTGAATTATTCTCTGATTTTTTTGAACAATTAGACCCAGGTTTGGCATGTGTGACCATCAAAGGAAAATTTATTATGTGTTGCCATATGGCAACAGCAAATTTTGTAAAAATCTTACAAAATGTTGTAGATCGAACTACTCTCTCATTTTTCGAGCAATTGACCCCAGATTTGGCATGAGTGACCGCTATCAAAGATAGATGTGCAAGACACCTTTTTCATTAATATCGCATAATGTGTTGCCATGGCAACGGCAAATTTTTGTAAAAACTTGTGGATCGAACTACTTTCTCATTTTTTGAGCAATTAACTCCAAATTTGGCATGTATGACCACTATCACAGGCAGATGTGCAAGACGCCATGGGAACGGAAGATTTTCATAAAAATCTTACAAAATGTTGTGGATCAAACTACTCTCAGTTTTGTAGCAATTCCCAATTCAGTTTGAATTTGAGATATGCAATCAATGTGATGTGTAGTTGTGCAAGACACCTTTGATGTGTGTGTTAATAAATCTGTTGCCATGGCAACAGCAGTTTTTTCACTGAAAAGCATACAAAAATGTGTGGATTAACCTAACTCAATTATGCGTTGCCATGGTAACAGCATATTTTGAATGAAAATCATACAAAAATATTGTGGATTCAGTTATCTCCCTCGGTCTTTGAGCATTTGGCTTGATATTTGGCACACATGACCACTATTTTATATAGATGTGCAAACTTAAAGGGACTGTACAGTACTGGTTGAGGTGGGGATTCATGTTTTGAACATTCCTAAGTGAGATAATGAAAAGCCTCTTATGAAATATGAAAGAGCATGTAATTTTAAGAAGGATTCAATGTTTATTTGATGAAAATTGGTTTCCAAATGGCTGAGATATCCAAAAAAGTGCTAATGATAAAAGGCGACATGCCACAACTTTATTAGGATCTCTTTGTTTCACCTTGTTTTTGGATATCTCAGCCATTTCAAAACCGATTTTCATCGAATAAACTTTTGATACCCCTTAGAATTGCATGCTATTTGACATCTCATAGAGTGGTTTCTGAATATCTCGCAAAACGTTAAAAGCTAAATCCTCACCTAGACCAGAACTGTACACACCCTTTACTTTGGTCAGTGTTGAACAATGTGTTGCCATGGTAACAGCTTTTTTTTTTTTTTTTTTTTTTTTTTTTTTTTTTACTAAAGAGCATACAAAAATAGTGTGGATTCAGCTAACTCCCTCAGTCTTTGAGCATTAAGCTTGAAATTTGGCACACATGACCATTGTGGTACGTAGATGTGCAAAAGTAATCTGTCGTTATTGTTGATCAATGCATTGCATGGTAATGGCATATTTTGAATGAAAATCATACACAAATTTACTGGATTCAGGTAACTCCCTCAGTCTTTGAGCATTTGGCTTGAAATTTGGCACATGTGACCACCATAGTACAGAGATATGCAAACTTCATATGTCATCATTGTTGAAGAATGTGTTGCCATGGTAACAGTATTTTTGAATGAAAATCATACAAACATTTCGATTCTCCCAACTCTCTCAGTTTTAGAGCATTTTGGCTTCAAATTTGGCACATGTTACCTCTACATTACCTAGATATGCAAAAATTATCTTTTGTCAGTGTTGAAAATTTGTTGCCAAGGTAACAGTGTATTTTGAATGAAAATGATACACTAATCTTGTGAATTCAACTAAGCCCGTCAGCCTTTTAGCATTTGGCTTGAAATTTGGCACATGTGGCAGCTATGATTTATAGTTGTGCAAACTTTATTTTTCCTTAATGTCCAACATTGTGTTGCCATGGTAACACAATTTCAGAGACTCCAACTCTCCCGTTTTTGACGGGAGATCTCCCGCCGAAAACCCATTTTTGCAAAATCTCCCGTTCTCCCGCTTGAGATTTAATTTCTCCCGCCCTGGCTCTGTGTCTCCCGTTGGAAAGGATTTCTTACTTATTGCTATTGCATGTTGAAAAAAATAAGCCTTAGATAGCACCAGAGAGCATCTAGAACCCTAGGAACTTGGCGCTTTGCACACATCAGCTTGGAGTCTCCCGTTTGCTAGGGGTTTCAGGCGGGAGAATCTCCAGATCAGAAGGTGCTTTTGGTTGGAGTCTCTGCAATTTTTAATGAAAATCATATAGAAATCATCAGTTTATTTATCTTGCTCACTCAGTTTTTGAGCACTTGACTTGAGATGTGGGACATGTGACTAACAGTGAGCAATACATTAATTCACTGTTGAACAGCGCATTGCCATATGGTAACAATTTTTTTTTTCCATGAAAAAGTTTTTTAAAAAATTGATCCTGGTTGAGCTAATTCCCTCAGTTGTGGGTGGGGGTTTAATCACAGTGAGTGATAGTTCTAGTTTTTTCCTGGAATGTTGCAAAACCCACACTTTGTAATATATATATATGCCTACTGTAGGACCAACATGCATACCGCCCTATATGTATGTGCCCGGAAATTTTATATATATATATATACATATATATATATATATATATATATATATATATATGAGATTAAAACCTAAAATGGCATTAAAACGCTTTATCCTGGCGAGGAAAGCGCATGTTTTTGAAAGAAGACACCAAACAGGTTAGTCATCGCATTCTTCATCAGCGACCAGGATGCGATGTGATGTTAGATTAAAAATCCGTTTCTGAAGCAGAACATACACACAAGGGTATACGTCTGCTCCTGGTCGGACGGATTTCAAAACTAACCTGCTTGTGATGGAATGCGTCTAAACTGGTGGTAGTTGTTGCCACAGTGATGGTAACCGCGCAGTTTGTATGTGCGCGTTTGGCGTAGCAACGACGCATCCATGGACTGGTTCCCTCCACGAAGAGCCAAAGATGAAAGGATGAAATCAGTTTAAAAAACATGACAAACATGAATCCCTGATAGCTTTCAATGGACTTACATTGCCAACGTCATGCTCCGATTTACTATCACGAAGATAAACGGTTCAGAGACCCACCTCATCTTGTCTTTCACTGACGCAAACTCACACCTCCGGCCCCCATAGAGACATCCCAGCCAGTAGTTGTGCCTTGTCCGTGATGGAATACTGTATCAGACTTTCCTGATAGTCAACGGTCTTTCCCGTAGTCAATCAGACTTTTCCTGATAGTCAATCAGACTTTACCTGATAGTCAACCAGCCTTTCCTGGTAGTCACTGATCAATAACGAACAGAAGTGAATGAGATTAAAACCTAAAATGGCATTAAAACGCTTTATCCTGGCGAGGAAAGCGCATGTTTTTGAAAGAAGACACCAAACAGGTTAGTCATCGCATTCTTCATCAGCGACCAGGATGCGATGTGGCAACAATGATGTTGCCATGTAGACGCAATGTAGTCAAGGTACCCCACGCATAAGGAGGAGGACATTGACATGTTTATTACGTAACAATGGTGTTCAATTACTTTGTATTATCACATGTTAAGATATCGACATATGTACTCATCAACGTACCATAAGTTACAAAATTAGGTTAAAGAGCGCTCCAACAATCAAATTGTTTCATGACTTAAAATACAAAAATCATCGGTAGGAAGAAGTCGGTATAATAATTCCTGTTAAGAAACTGATGAAATCGTCAATTACAAAAACCACAGTTCGGTGTCTCGCTGAAAGCTAAACAGATTTGAACATGCAAGTGTGAAATTGATTGACTCATACAACTGAGTGATAGGATGACAGTGTGAATCCATCTACAGAAAATAATACAAAATAAGAGTAAATTGATTATTAAGATGGAGACATGAAATCATAATATTCGCTATAATTCGTCATAATCTCAGACAGAATAACCAACTAATTTCTCTATCACAACACCAGTGGTAGTGAAACAGTTATCAATTAGAAAGATATTTTGAAAAATATTTTGAAAAAAATATCTTATAATCCTCATAATGACTTATTCCTCTCTTTAACGGAAGAATGAGTAACCGTTTAGAATGGATAAATCCCTGTTCAACCCTTCACCTTGAAAGCTCTTACTCTTCACGATTACTCGTAACTCGGCGAGTTTTCTTTCCTCTGCTGATGTGTAGTCTCCCCCGAAAATGCACACTCTGACATCCTTCAATGAGTGGCCGGGGAGGTTGAAGTGTTTGGCAACGGGAAGGTCGTTCCGATTTTTCAGGATGGACGATTTGTGATTATCAAAGCGCTTTAATAATCACAAATCGTCCATCCTGAAAAATCGGAACGACCTTCCCGTTGCCAAACACTTCAACCTCCCCGGCCACTCATTGAAGGATGTCAGAGTGTGCATTTTCGGGGGAGACTACACATCAGCAGAGGAAAGAAAACTCGCCGAGTTACGAGTAATCGTGAAGAGTAAGAGCTTTCAAGGTGAAGGGTTGAACAGGGATTTATCCATTCTAAACGGTTACTCATTCTTCCGTTAAAGAGAGGAATAAGTCATTATGAGGATTATAAGATATTTTTTTCAAAATATTTTTCAAAATATCTTTCTAATTGATAACTGTTTCACTACCACTGGTGTTGTGATAGAGAAATTAGTTGGTTATTCTGTCTGAGATTATGACGAATTATAGCGAATATTATGATTTCATGTCTCCATCTTAATAATCAATTTACTCTTATTTTGTATTATTTTCTGTAGATGGATTCACACTGTCATCCTATCACTCAGTTGTATGAGTCAATCAATTTCACACTTGCATGTTCAAATCTGTTTAGCTTTCAGCGAGACACCGAACTGTGGCTTTTGTAATTGACGATTTCATCAGTTTCTTAACAGGAATTATTATACCGACTTCTTCCTACCGATGATTTTTGTATTTTAAGTCATGAAACAATTTGATTGTTGGAGCGCTCTTTAACCTAATTTTGTAACTTATGGTACGTTGATGAGTACATATGTCGATATCTTAACATGTGATAATACAAAGTAATTGAACACCATTGTTACGTAATAAACATGTCAATGTCCTCCTCCTTATGCGTGGGGTACCTTGACTACATTGCGTCTACATGGCAACATCATTGTAAAGGGTACGCACTCTCATAGCAACCAATTCTGTGTATATGAGTGCGCGCTCTTCATGTTCAATTTATGTTTTGGTATTGACATTCCGCGTCGAGACTCCTGAAGAAGGTGGAGGCCACCGAAAATTTGAGTTGTTCAATAAACTCATTCTTATTGGCGAAATAATGCATTACTAGTTTATTTCTTGATTCTTCGCTATATTGGAGCCAATACGTGAATTCGCAACATATATATATATATATATATATATATATATATATAGTCTGAAATTTTGGTTGCCTGAAAAAAGGTATGTAGTAGCCCAAAATAAATGAAAACATAAAAATCCATTTTGAATCTAAGTGCCCCATCAGGACACCCAAAGATAGCCTTTTTGGAAAAGTTCATTTGGTGACCTGACATCAATTTTAAATGGTCCCAAGCCACAGCTTATGTCAACACGACTATCTATAGGCCTCGGGGATAATACATAAGAGTATACATAGTATTAATGCATACTGGATATATTAAACAGCACTATAGGGGAGAGCGGGGTGAGTTGGGACGCGGGTCAAGTGGGACACGTTCTCTGAATCAAAAACTGTTCAACAAATCAGCGATTGGCTTATATCTACAATAAGCCCCTAGCAACCATACATCACACTAAGAAAGGCATGCAGTTTGGCAAATTCTAAGTAAGTATAAATTGCTACAGAAAATTTTCCCCAAAATATAATATTTTTTTAAATCAGGTTAATTAACCTGTTGTCTTTGTATTCATGATGATTTCAAGGGCACAGTTTAAGCTGGTGGTGAGCCTTATTAATATGCAACTAATATAACTTGTTTTTGACAAATGCCTGCGTGGTTACTGAGTAGTCGTACATATTTATGTATATGTCATGTGAGGGACAGTTGGGACGTGTCCCATTTGTCCCTCATAAAACCATTACTGCATGTATTTGGAATTCATACAAAACAAACAGACATATTAAGATGAAAGTTGAATCAAACAATATTTATTACCGTACCCAAATTCACAGTTGATGTACTCTTAAAAGAAAATGCAAAGACCAATAAAGATGATAAAGATCATTTTAAAGCATGTTTGACTGTTTTCATTACCAATGTTTCATTACGCCTTCCAACTTTGTCATTTCTATAGGATGTCCCACTTTACCCCCACCGTCCCATTTCTCCCTTGCCGTTGTCCCACTTTACCCACGGGTGGGTCAACTTCTCCCCCAAAATAAGGTTTTTTCTTTTCATTAACTGCAGAAAATTGAGAACAGTGCCACCCCCAGCTTATGGCTCGATCTTTATGTAACCTACCATATGAACCTTCATGCAAGCCCGAAAGGAAATGTAATCATCTCTTCTATATAAAGATATAAGGAGAAAATCGGCGAACTTGAAATGATTAAATGTCCCACTTCTCCCCGGTCTCCCCTAACCAACATATTAAACAAATCATTATTATGATGATAGTACACAAATCAATGAATGCACAGGTGAGAGCTAGGGCGGTTCAAGGCCGGCGCCATGTTTTTAAAAGTGGGGGGGGGGGCAGTTTATATTTCTGATGCCACTTCTGGGTTTCATTAGCTAACAAAAAGAAAAAGAAAAAGGCCTTCAGCGCAACTTGTTTGTATTCCACTTCCTGGATTTCTTAAAGGACAAGTTCACCTTCATAGACATGTGGGTTGAGTGAATGCAGCAATATTAGTAGAACACATCAGTTAGAGTTTGAGGAAAATCGGACAATCCGTTCAAAAGTTATGACTTTTTGAAGTTTGTACTCAGTCACAGCTGGATGAGAAGACTACTATAGATTGTGATGTCACATGCGTACAACGATAGAAAAGAAAGAATAACGAAAATTCAACATATTTCAATTTTTCTTGCATAACAAAAAAACACTCGACATCTCTCTTTCAGAAGGCAGGGGAAATAATATTACCCTAAACATACGTCAGTAACAAGTCGAAGAAATGTGCACTTTATTCAAAAAGTAAAGTTTTGTGAAATTCTCTTTTCATTTTCCTTATATTGTTGTACGCATGTGACATCACACACCAGGCTGTAATAGTCTTCTCATCCAGCAGGGACTGCACAGATACTTTAAAGGGAAGGTAAACCCAAAGAGCAATGTGGATTGAGTGAAAGCAGCAACATTAGTAGAACACATCAGTGAAAGTTTGAGAAAAATCGGACAATCGATGCAAAAGTTATGAATTTTTAAAGTTTTGGTGTTGGAACCGCTGGATGAGGAGACTACTAGAGGATATGACGTATGAGTGGACAACAATACAAAGAAAATATAAAGGATATTCAACAAAAATTCACTTTTCTAGAATTATGAAAGAGCAGTGGACCAACCGCTTTCAGAAAGCAGGGGGAATAATTGCTACCCTTAACATATGTCAATATCAAGTTGATGGAATTTGTAATTTTCATGAAAAATTGATTTTTGTAGTATTTTCTTTATATTTTCTTGATATTGTAGTCCACTCATACGTCATAACCTCTAGTAATCTCCTCATCCAGCGGTTCCAACACCAAAACTTTAAAAATTCGTAACTTTTGCATCGATTGTCCGATTTTCTTCAAACTTTCACTGATGTGTTCTACTAATGTTGCTGCTTTCACTCAATCCACATTCTTCTTGGGGTTTATCTTCCCTTTAAAATTCCTAACTTTTTAAGGGTTCGTCCGATTTTCCCCAAACTTTCACTGATGTGTTCTTCTAATATTGTTGCCTTCACTTAATCCACATGTATATGAAGGTGGACTTGTCCTTTAAGCTGACAAACAAAACAAAAACTAAAACACAAAACAAAACAAAACTTAACCACATCTTCTTCTTCTTCTTCTTCTTCTTTTTTTCTAGTGCCACTTCCAGGGTAAAAACCCGGGGGGGGGGGGACATAATCCGGGGGGCATAACAAAGTGGGAGGCTAATCATTTTGATCTACTGTAGGATGCATACTGCTGAGGCCTCTCATACGTTCAATAACAAAAACAATGAAATTAACTGAGTTTTGTACTTGTTGCTTATTAAAGTTTCTGAACACGTGATTCTATTTTTTTTGCTGTACATGAAATGAAATGCTCGCTATCAACGCATATCATAACAGCTTAAAATAGTAATAAAAATAATAATAAAAATGAAATCAACTAATCAAACATAGAGCTTGTTAGAGCCGCTCGCTGACGTGACCGTTGGGGCGTGACGGGCACGCAAAGTACACACAACCGCAATCAAAAGTTCCGACAGTCTTTTGCATTCTACAGGATGCGACACGCCGTGAGCCTGGCGCGGGAAATTCAGAACGTCATAGCGCGCGCGCGCGCTTTCTTCTTTCTTCTCGATTGATTGACACTGGCCTGTGCACCGGTGATGAGGTGGTTGGTTGAGCACACGTGTTTTGGGGGGTAACGTTATAGATCTATTAAACGTGTGATGGTTCAGGGAAATTACATGTACTGGTATGGAAGCCATGTGTCAGTGCAATTCCTATCCTCGACGGTCAGTCTTTGTATGGATCTTGCATTGCGTTATGAAGTCAGGGCGCTTCTGCAAGAATTAGACTACCAAGAACCACATGCCACATAATTTTCTGTTCATAGTTTCGTACTTGCGGACAGCAGTATTCATGTACCGCCGTCTTTTTGGTGTGCATCCCATTCGACAGCGTCTATTTTAGCAAGTTTTCGGACTCTACAATACGACTTCAACGTTCTGAACAGAATGCTGGCAACATTGCATTTGAAAGATGGCACAACGTACACTGGGCAGCAGTTCGGGGCCGACTGCAGTGTCTCTGGAGAAGTTGGTAAGCCTGCTACTTCTCAAGTTTTCACACAGTTAGTTCCCGTAAGATTTACTATGGAATTTATTCTTCATTTGCAAACTTCGTGAATGGATAACTGCTCTCTGTGAGTGTGACCAGCCCGCACCTGAACGCGATCAAAGCTTCCTGTTTGCAATGCCAATATGCCATGGTTTGTGATGGGCTGGTCGCTATTATTTAGTTAAAAATTTAGTTCCTGGATATTACTGACGGTTCTACTTCTACTTCTACGGTGCTTCTCATGAAAGCCTGTTCAGCAACTGGATGAGGGTTTGTGGTGTGATGTTTCAGACAGTGGATACCGCTTGTAGGCCTAGTTGTACTTTGTGCTCTTTCAAATGCCCAAAAATGACAGCCACAGGTGCTCACACTGCAAGTAAAACAATCTCTGCCAAGACTAAGCAAGAGATGTCTGAGTGCTCTGACTACTTTCAGACCCTAGAAAGTAGATAATATTAATAAACAATCTGTGTGTGCAAGCAATGCCTTGTGTGACAGTAAATTTAGAACTTATCTACTAAATTTATACCTGTAAAGTGCAAAGTTAGTTTCAGCAATTGTGCACTTTTTTACGGCCCTAGAGTAGGCTCTAGTCTATTATTGGGGTCTGAAATGGGATTTTTCAAATACTTAGTTTGAAGAGGTAATGTACTTCAATGAATAGATCATATAATTCTCTTTCAATTGATACCTATATCATTGAAATCTGATAAGCGGTTCCAAAGTAACACTAACAGTCGTTCAAAGATTTCGGAACAAGGGATTTTTCGTCTCCAAAACAAATGGGTGACCTTGGTAATTTCTGGACCCTACTTGGATATAAATGTGAGGAAATGACATGTAAACAATTCAGTAAACAACTTCAAATGTTAATATTGAGGTTCAGCAAAAAGCTGTTGCTTTCATTTTGCAACCATTCATTAAGTATTGTGTGAGGATTGTGTGCACATCAAAGGCTTTACAAAGAAGGCAGTTAATCAACAGTAAATTAAAGTTGTTTATTGCTGTAATTAAGCTTGTTTACATTGCTGTGTTTTTAATAAACGAATAAACAGAAGGTATTTTGGTGTAGATAAGATGACTATACACTTCATCGACAATGATACGGACTTTTGCCATGCACAAATGAACAAGCCAACACTTCCAAATAGCGGAATTGATTAGTTTACTTTAATACCACATGCTTTTATTCTAATACCAAAGAGCCTATCGTAATCTTTTGAAAATAACCTCGATTTGGAGTTCAGTCACAAATATCGGTATTCATAATACTCGTAATACTCAGAATTTACCACCATTCCCACATGCTTTTATTTTAATACCAAAGAGCCTATCGTAATCTTTTGAAAATAACCTCGATTTAGAGTTCAGTCACAAATATCGGTATTCATAATACTCGTAATACTCACAGTTTAGTGTTAAATCGTGTCTTTCACATGTAGGCCTGTGGAGGAGGTGACTGATCGGTTACAGCGCGTTATTCCGAAGGTTCGTTATTCCGAAAGCGCTTTTTCCGAATTTCATTTTCAGATTAACAAATCTTCGGAATAACGAACCTTCGGAATAACGCCACAAATGTTCGGATTAACGAACCCTTTTTCGTTTTCGGATTAACGAACCTCTAGGTATAGGAAATTTGTGTGTTTCGGATTAATAAATCTTCGGAATAACGAACCTTCGGAATATCGAACCTTCGGAATAACGAACAGCACCCGACTGATCATCATGAGCTTGAGCTCTACTGACAACTTGTTTGTTTGTGTGGTTCACTCATGTGATCATTACAAATCCATGCACAGTTTTAGCTTCCAAGAAATATGAGAGTCAATGTTATTAGAAGCTCTTTGTTTGTGAGTGTTTTTGTATGTGTAACAAAGGCACATTGCACTGACCATTATCTTAAGGACAAGTTCACCTTCATAAACATAAGGATTGAGAGAATGCAGCAATATTAGTAGAACACATCAGTGAAAGTTTGAGGAAAATTGGACAATCAATGCAAAAGTTATGAATTTTTCAAATTTTTGTGTTGGAACCGCTGGATGAGGAGACTACTAAGGCTCTTGATGTCATATGAGTACAATAGTATAAAGAAAATGTAAAGAAAATTCAACATATTTTCTCTTTTTTCGCATAATAAAAGACACTTGACTTGCCTCTTTCTAAAGGCAATTGGAATAATATCACCCATAACATATGTCAGTAACGAGTCAAGGGAATGTGTACTTTTTTCAAAAGACGAAATTTTGTGAAATTCTCTTTATTGTCCCCGCGAACGAGTTCGAGCAGGGGACTATGAAACGGGCTCCGTACGTGTGTGTGTCCATGTGTCCGTCCGTCCGTCCGTCCGTCCGTGTGTCCGTCCGTCCGTCCGTGTGTCCGTGTGTGCGTCCGTGTGTGATCAAAATCTTCAATTTGCTACTTCTCTGTCATTTATGAGCCAATTTTGATTCTGTTTGCTTTATATGATAGCACTACATGGGAGCTTTGAAACTTCTACACAGAATTTCAGTCGTGACCTTTGACCTTGACCTTTGACCTATATTGTACATTTTGCTACAAAATGCTACTCCTTCGCCATTTCTAACCCGATTTCGATTCCGTTTGCTTTATGTGATGGCACTAGGTGAGGGCTTCAAAACTTCTACACAGAATTTTGACCTTTGACTTCTTTGACCTTTGACCTTGATTTTTGACCTATATTGTACATTTTGCTACGAAATGCTACTCCTTCGCCATTTTTAACCCGATTTCAATTCCGTTTGCTTTATATGATGGCACTAGTTGAGGGCTTCAAAACTTCTACACAGAATTTTGACCTTTGACTTCTTTGACCTTTGACCTTGATTTTTTACCTATATTGCACATTTTGTTACAAAATGCTACTTCCGGCGGGGACATACATGTGTATGTTACGCACCGCGTAATTTCTACTTTTCCTTGTATTTTCCTTATATTGTTGTACACATGTGACATCATACACTGCAGTAGTTTTCTCATCCAGCGGTGACTGCACAAAAACTTCAAAAATTCATAACTTTTGAACGGATTGTCCGATTTTCCTCAAACTTTCAATGATGTGTTCTACTAATATGCTACATTCTCTCAATCCTTGTATGTTAATGAAGTTGTCCTTAAACTCCAATGTAAGTCGTGGAATCAGTGTGTATCAAACATCGTGCGTTGCAGAGCTAGTGTTTACAGGTAGTGCAGTCGCAAGTATTGATGTACTGTAGCAAGCAGCATGGCCACATGCATGGCCATATGTACCCATACACACAGCATGTACACGCGATACAGCTTCGCGCCTCGAACACCATGAGGCTGGGTTTCGTGTTGAATTTGAATATGCATGAGCCCTCAAAAATGATTGCAAGAGGTATTTTCAAGGCAAATCCACAGTCGAAGACATGCAGCTAGCAAAAAAATAACCACATATCATAATAGCATAGGCCTATCCTAAACTACTCACATGCTACACGCTGGTTCAAATATCAAAGCAGATGCTGAGATATGGAGTTAAGTGTGGTTCTAACAACATCTATACCTATTTATTGTCAGATTCATGTACCAGCGCTCTGATATGATATAGAGACAAACTTCTTCTTGCATATGATACCAAATTTGTTAAGATTTGATATCTTCAAAATAATAGACAATTTTTAGTAACATGAGCCCAATTACTGGCTCAAATGTACAAAATACACAATGTGTAGTGTACTTTCCTAATCACTAGATATTGTCTCTGGACTTTCATGCTTACATCATCACTCAATCCTTTTTTTTTTTTAACCTACTTGGGCAATTACACTCTCTAGCAGTGTAGTCGATAAGTGACCACACAAAATATTGTAACTTACGAAATTGCCTACCAGTACTAAAGTTTCTTTTCTCATGAGCTTCATTCTTCTTCACTCCCTGTGCGTGCACTTACAATCTGAGGATATTTGAAGTTTGCGACTGGAGTGCCAAGTAGTTATAAATACAAAGATATGGTGGTCTTTTGCAGTGACTTTTTCTTTCACTCATTGCTGCCTTCCCATGGAGCTGTGTGGCCTCAAATTGCAGCCTTGGAGCTTTTATATCTCTATCTCCTGTATGATTATTTGTTTATGTTTGTGTGTGTGTGTGTGTGTGTGTGTGTGTGTGTTTGTGTATCTGTATTTGTCGTGTGTACCTGTATGTGTTGTGTGTGTGTGTGTGTGTGTACATTGTATATCTCTATGAAGACTGCTCAGAACACTGTACAAGTTGAAATTTTTGTGGTAGTTTATTTTCACAAATTGCCTTTGAACCGCAGAAGTAACAATGCACAAATATATATATACCAGCTCAGGAATTTGTAAATGCATTTATGAGAAGAAAATGTGGTAATCAAAGGTCTGTAAACATATTGTAACCATCTAAACCAGGCATAGCATTCAAATTGTGACCAAGCACATGACTGTCACACTTTGCAAAAGGATAAGGGTTGATAAGGGAAAGAATTCGCCTGTTTTTGTACATTTGTTCATTCTGTGCCACGTTCGCACGGCTGACTCAGTCGATGACGTGCCAACTTCGCATTTTCTGCTCAAATGCACAACCTATCGATAAATCGCCAAATGCCGCAGTACAATGAAAGCGTTTCTCGCGCTTGGGTTCCTCTCACATACAACTGTAGCTTGCATTTTATGTTGTGATTGACTATCAAGCGATGTTCCCGACTGGAGTTGCGTATAAATTCTAAGTTTCTGTCACTGTTTTGTGTGCAAAAGTCGTGTCTTTACAGTAATATTTAGCTACTAGTCAATCAAAAGAAAAACAATCATACAATGTAGATTTGTCATACAATTAACATCAAAGCAGAAATTTGCATTTTCTCTATAACTTAACTCACTGTATGTCCAGCTTAACATAAATCTATAGAAGTAACATAGATTTTAAACACAGAATGTTTTCTCAAAGCATGCAGATGTTGGTGTCTCAGAATAATGTGACACTCCGGGGGCTTCCATCATGGCACATAAAGAGTTAAAAACAAATCCATCAGGTTGTAGATGTCAAATGTAGCCTATTTAGCTGCTGAATATTATTCATGTGCATATGTATAGGCCCTCTTTGTGCGGTAGGAACAGGATCTTGAATATTTTTGCATGCTGTTCAGAGTTATTAAAGTCTTCTTTCTTTTTTTTTTAGTCTTTCAGACGGGCATGGTTGGCTATCCAGAGTCCCTGACAGATCCATCCTATAAATACCAGATCCTGGTCCTGACGTACCCACTCATCGGCAATTATGGCATTCCTGCCAATGACAAGGATGAATTTGATCTGCCTATCTGGTTTGAGTCTAACAAGATCCATGTCTCAGCTCTCATTGTTGGGGAGCTGTCAGAGCATTACAGCCACTGGGCGGCCCGTCGATCACTGTCTGATTGGCTGAAAGAGAACAACATTCCAGCCATACAAGGTTTGTCTTGCTCAATGACAATAACTCTCATTCTCAAAATTTTGTCAGTGTAAGTCGTGAACAGCTCTCATTTGACAGGAAAGAAGAAGGAAGGACAATGAAAGGCAGCCCATGAAATAGACATACATGTATTTTAATAGTGAATTTATGCTGTCAATACTGACAGTTTCAGAACAATCATCTCTGAGTACCTCAAATTGGGGTTTGTTTGTTTTTTGTCGCAAAGTAGTTAGAAGTGAAGTGCCTTTGCAACTTTTTGTTATAACTACCTTCAGACAAGTTTGTAGTATATGGTTTTTTGTTTTTTTTAACTCATCAAGGATTGCACATAATTGGCTCTTTCATTTGCAGTATACAAAAACATTTTGTCCAGCCTTGTCTTTTGTTGGTAGATGAGATGCAATGCATTGTCTTGCTGAGGCAACAGACTAGGATAATATGGAAGCAAGAACAAAGAAGAATGACAGGGAAAAAAAGACCCAAACATCTGGATGTAATCTAGAGATTCCTATGTACCTTCTGGGACCTATGCACCTTACACAACAAATGTCACTTTATTACGATTGATGTTTTACAGGTATTGATACCAGAGCCCTGACAAAGAAGATTCGAGAAAGTGGCACCATGTTGGGCAAGGTAAGACAGACACACTTTGTTTGCTCTTCAAAATCCAATATACACTATCTTTATCTTGACATTAAACTAATAGCCTGTGTATTTTGTCTAGCATATTACCCAAGTATTCTATTGCCAAACAAAGATAATGCAATTTCTTCAGAGTATTGTGTAATTGATAACTGTAGTTGTGGTGATGGGCTGACTGACAGATGTTAGGAAGAATGGCTTAGGGGCAGTGAAAGCTATATTGCCTTCATGATGTGTGTAGCTTTTAAATTAGGGTAATTGCACTCTGTGAATTGTGATTATAAGAATCGTGTTCTACAAGGCTTGTAATGAGAATTATGGTTGGACTGCAAAGCAAATGTATAGAAAAGTTTTTGTAGTCTATCTTTGAGTGGACAAACTTCTGTTACCTACATTTCATATGGTTTTAGCAAATTACACAACATATTTTCCTTTAAAGTTGGTCTACATCATGAACTGATGTGTTTGTCTGGGTCTCATCCCCTACAGGTGATCATGGAAGGGATCAAGCCAGAAAGTATTCCTTTTGAAGACCCAAACATACTCAACCTCATTGCTGAGGTCTCTACAAAGGTGAGGTGAAAGTCAAGACAGTCTACAATGTAGATTATTGTACCAAGACACCTTGACAGCAACACATCGCTTTTGGACAAAACCTTGTAACTCAAAACTTAGAATTGTATCTCAAGAAATTAAAATGTGGAATTCATTGTTGGCCTTGAGCAAATAAACATACACTCTGGAAAACCCAAAACATGATACACTGAATAAGGATGATGAAATACATGTACAGGTGTTGTGGGAGACTCATATTCCAGTAATGTTGCATTGCAATGGAAGTACAATGCAACCTGCTCAACAAGTTCACCTATTGTAGAATGTATGCAAGCTTTCTTCCTGTGTTCTGCTTTCCTTGTGGGCCTTGAGCAAATAAACATACTCTCTGAAAAACCCAAAATATAATACACTGAATAAGGATGATGAAATACATTTACAAGTGTTGTGGGAAACTCACATATTCCAGTAATGTTGCATAGTAATTCCATTACGACATGCTCAACAAGTTCATCTATTGTAGAATGTATGCAAGATTTCTTCCATTGTTCTCCCTTCTGTGAGTGCCCAATCATGCATTCATGCAAGTGAAGAGCTCTGCTATGTTATTATCCTTGTTCATTGTGATTTGTTAAGAATTTCGAAAACATTTTTATTGCTCATCCCAGTCACTATAAATTCTAAAACTCTGTGACCAGTATTACTAGTGTATAGATGTTCAAATGCAAAAGTCTGAAAATCATTTAGAGGAGGTCTCTAATAGAGGCTTCATAATTTTGATCTGTTTCCTTCTTATCATGGCTGTTAGATTAAGTACGTATATTGTGCTTAAAGTGCAATTGATTGAAGCAGAAATGTGCAGTATAGCAGATCTTCGCATAAAAGTAAAGGAACCAACTAGTCACTTGTTGTATTTTTATGCCTCCGCCACGAAGTGATGCCGGAGGCATTATGTTTTCGGGTTGTCCGTCCGTCCGTCCTTCCGTCCGTCCGTAATGAATTTTGTGGACAGGGTAACTATCAAAACCTTTTGAGGTATCCTAATGAAACTTGGCATGTATGTGTATTAGGGGGTGAAGTTGTGCCTATTAACATTTGGGTGCACATGCTCAAGGTCAAAAGGTCAAGGTCAAATACATAAAATTTCACTATTTTCACCATATTTATGCAATTCCTAAAGATATTTTCGTGAAACTTAGTGTATACATGTATTACCCAATTAAGATTCTCTAGTGAAAGTTTGGGTCGTGAGGTCAAAGGTCAAAAGGTCAAGTAAAAATATTAAAACTCCACCTTTTTTCTCTGTACCTTGGAAATTGTTCAAGATATCTTCATGGAACATAGTATATATACATGTACTGACTGGCAGTGATTATCTAGAGAATTTAGGGTTCATGGGGTCAGAGGTCAAAGGTCAAGGGCTACACTTCAAAATTTTACCATTTCCCTCATGTTTATGCAATGCCAGCAGGATTTTTTTTTTTTTTTTTTTACACTTGGTGTATGCATGTGTAACCTAATAGAAATTCTCTGGAAAGTTGGTTTTTTTTTGCCTCAAAGGTCAAAAGGTCAAAGATCAAGTGAAAGTGCTGAAGTAACTTTTTCCTCCATATCTCGGAAGTGGCTCAAGTTATCTTGAAACTTACTACATATTTATGCATGTTCTGCATGACAGTGATTATCTTATGAATTTTAGGTCAAAGGCCAGATGAAAATGGTAACAATTTACTATTCAATACAGAAATTGCACTTTTTTCCATACCTTGAAAATTACTCAATGCATAAATGTATGAATGGGTCAAAGTCAAGTTAAAGTCCTTAAATCCCCAAATACATGCTCTCCTGTTCATACAATTAAACCTAGGTCAAGGAAGGTGAACATTCAACACATTTGTGACAAACTTGTCATTTTAATATTTTGCCAATTTTGTGAAAATGTAATCACACATTGTCCTCATGTACTATCTAGACCTATTAGGAGAATCATGCATTATGGCGGAGGCATACCAGTCGCCATAGCGACATTTCTCGTCTGATTATGAAAAAGAATGGAGGTTAAACCCCCACCCCCAAACAAAAAGATCCACCATCAGTATTAAAACTAATGGTCTTTTTACTGTTTATATCATATACAGCAACCTGTGGTTTACAACAAAGGAGCACCATTTCGCATCACAGCCATTGACTGCGGCTTGAAGTACAACCAGATCCGACTGCTGGCTAAGAGGGGTGCTCAAGTCACTCTAGTGCCATGGGATTATCCTATCAAGAGTGCAGGTCAGGATTGTAAAGCAGTCTGTATCATGGCTGTAATTGAAATGAACCTCACTGTTCATGCTAAACTTTGGCTTATTGGCATGTCATGATAACCCCAACCCTGGACGGAAGATGGTGTTTTTCTTTTCAGATGTATTAAATTTGTCACCATGCAGGGAATATTTCATACATTTTAGAGTATTGATCGAAAACGAAAATATATTGTGACCATGAGATCTATGAAATGCTAGCTCAGAGTTTGGTCATTGATACTGTACGAGCTGAAATTTTCGCGTACAGATATTTTCGCGAATTGCTACTTGGAGGACGTTTTCGCGTATTGTTAATTTCGCGGTTACGAGGGTCTAACTGAACTTAGTTAATCGTGCATTGTTATTTTCACGTGTTGTTATTTTCGCGGTTCGAAGGCGATTCGCGAAATTCGCGAAAATAAAACCGCCGCGAAAATTTCAGCTTGTACAGTATTCCAGATGTAGTTCAATAACATTTGCTCCTGCGACAATTGCTCCCATGAAATATCTGTACGCTAAGCCAAACATAACCCTAACCCTGTTCTTAATCCTCACATCAAGTTATACCTTAACCCTAACCAGGCCGGGCTTTTTGGGGTGTTCTGTGGCCGAGGGGGGGGGGGGGTTCATTCAACCCCCCCTCGGCCGCAGAACAGCCATAAAAATTGGCACATGCATTACCTGTGGCGTAATCTACCACATTATACAAAAAGAAATGGAAATTTTCATTATACTAATTAATTATGCTAATGTAAAATCATACATTTTCCTCTAAATCAGAAACTAAAGCTCCTAGAACCCTAGTTTTTGGTGATAACATTCTTTATAGCATTCCTAACAATTTACTTGAAAAAAAAATCAGGTATCAAACTTAATTTCTTATGTATTTTATTGTTTTATGAATTTCTTATGTATTTCTTTGTTTTTCGACATTTTGTTTTATCATTTTTTTTCACAAAATCTATGACAGAACCTTTTCCAAGCATGATTATGCTAAAATTAATTGATTTCAGCTGATGAAAGTGAAAATAATCATATCTTTATGAATAAGGTGAGAAAACTCCATTTGCATAGACTTTACACACAAAATCACGTTTTTGAGCCATTTTCGGTCTGACAGGCATGTATAAAAGGTCGTGCAGCGTTGTAACAGTATGCGCAATTTTTGCAAAAATGGTGTCAAAAGATGCACAAGACTTGAAAGTAAAAAGTCAGCGAACGGCGCGGTCAAAAAATTTCACGTGGCTTAATAGTCGCGAAAAATGTTGAGGGGGGGTTGATTCAACCCCCCCCCCCCCCCCCCCGCGGCCTTTTTAGGGTTAAACCCTATCACAATCACAACCCTAACCCAAAGTCCTTGGAGAAAATAAGACCAGAGCATTTGTCGCAGGAGCAAATGTTGTGTTACCAGGTGTACATCCAGAGGTGTAGATAGATATACAACAGAAAGTTGGAGACATAATCAGTAAGAGCAGTGCTTCTCAACCGGTGGGTTGTGGCCCACCAGTGGGCCGCAATGTCTTCCCAAAATAGAAATAAAAAATGATTTGTATTCAATCTTTGCTTGTAACTTTGCCTCAAAAAACTTTGTAGCAGCCAAAGTGGGCCTTGGTTTAAGAAGTTGGATTGAGAAGTGTAGAGTTAGAGCTCATAGCTTCCCTTTAAGTTACTCCATGAAAAAAAAAAAAATCCTTACTGAAGACAGCTTCTTTGAGTTTGTACTTGTAAGCTTTTATTGCAGTATAACAAATTTTTGAAGACCCTATGTTCATTGGTTGTAGGATATGAATAAATCAGCCATGTTCTCAAGCATCTTTCTTTGGATGAGCAATTTTGTGGTTGCCGTAAGTCTTGGAGCCCTCAGTTTTATGTAGCTAGTACTTTTAAAGAAATATTCTGTGTGTTTAACCACATTGATTGTTTTATGTCTAGTATGATGGACACAAACAGCCGCAAGTTGTAATTGTAATTTGTATGAAGATTTCTTTTTTACTCCAGAAGTGTGATCTTTCTTTACAGACTACGATGGTCTCTTCATCAGCAATGGTCCAGGAGACCCAGAGAAGGCAGACATCACCATCAGAAACATTCGTGCCATGCTGGATGAGCCCTCCCCGAAACCAATCTTTGGAATCTGTATGGGTCACCAGCTGACCTCTCTGGCTGTGGGAACCAAGGCTTACAAAATGAAGTAAGAATATTGAAAACTCAGTCATAGTTATTATGTCATCTTGTAAGCCATTTGTTGTCATATCAAAGTCATCACCAATAGTCATTCTGTACAGGGTTGTATGTGTGGTGCATTGCTGCACAATGAAGTATTAAAGCATGTTTGGTCACCATTCTAATCATTTGTAAATGTACTTGTTTATAAGGCTTATAACATTGTACATATGTATTCACGGTGAACTCTTGTTTGACCTGACCAGTGTGCAGATAGCCTATCTTCTTTGTGATGTAAAGACCCCAATTAAGTCGATGCCCTTATGGCATAATACAGAGAAATCGGGTTGCAGCCAAGGGTGACTTTCTAATTTCCACTGCAGTGGTGCTACATCTAAACAAAACCATCAGTGCACTGCATGTTGTTTGCTCAGTATCACCATGTTTGGGTTATTCATTCAATTTTTCTTTTCCAAATTGGAGGAAAATACTGTGATGATAGAATTGCATGGATGGCGAATCCAGTTTGGGGAGAATGAAGGATAACTGTTTGTAATGAAAAAAGCTGAGATTTCCCAAGGAACATTTAAGATGCGCGTGTTTGCATGATATGTGCGTGATCAGAGTATGCTGCCTGCACAAACTATATGCAGCATAAGTAAGGGAGCATGAAGAAAAGGATGTGTCAAACTTTCTGTGCTGAGCCCCTGTTACTGCTTACTCTGTGAAATTGCAGGGCTGAGGCCAACACCACCAGAGTAAGTCCCATATTGGGCTGTGGCTCCACCTTGCATTCCCATTCACACCAAACTTGGGCCACAGACACAGCTTTGGGCCCAAACTTATGCTTTTTATAGCAGAATTATTTGACAAACTTTTTAATCAAGAGTCCTCCCATGTCATCCCTAGGTACGGAAATCGCGGACACAACCAACCCTGCACCCACAAGGGGACAGGACGATGTTACATCACCACCCAGAATCATGGCTTTGCCATTGACACCCAAAATCTGCCCAAGGGGTGGGATGTGCTCTTCACCAATGAAAATGACCACACCAACGAGGGAATCATTCATGACACCAAGCCCTTCTACACAGTCCAGTTCCATCCAGAGCACATGGGTGGCCCCTGGGACCTTGAGGTCCTCTTTGATGTCTTCTTGGACACAGTAAAGAACTTCAAGGAAGGGAAAAAAGGAATGTAAGTAAGACTTTAAAATATGCTCTGAATATTGAATAAAAGATGTTGTACATTAGCAACTAACAACCACCATGATTTATGAATATCTATGAAAATGTTACAAGTCTGCTGGCAGTCTTTATTTATTGTCAGAATAACTTGATTAATGTAGAATCGTGTTATTTAACTTAAATGTTAGATTTGATTTTGACAAATTATGAATCAATTTCTGATAAGTTCATGATATCACTCACCTGAACTTTTATGTCACATCTGCAACTTTGTCCAAGGCTGGTGCAAAGTGTGTTGATGCTTTAATCTTCAATTGTTTTTGTATTTGCTGTAATTAGAATTGTTTGAGTTCCAAGAAAGGTTAAATGACATTAGTGATGATGAGATTCTTTGCTTTGCATTCAGGCCAACAATCAAGCAACAAATACAGGAGCGATTATCTTTCAAGGCTCTTCCAGGAACACCAACCTCCTCCACTCAGCCAAGGAAGGTGTTGATCCTTGGCTCTGGTGGTCTCTCCATTGGTCAGGCTGGAGAGTTTGACTACTCAGGATCACAGGTAATCAATCCGCAGTGATCACTTAAGATTGGTGGAAGCGGGATGAGTGTATGATAAAGAGAATAACAATCATAAACATTTATTGTTGGTATGTATTAACATCAAATCATTGGGTAGTCCATTGGTTATACAGGAGAATTTGACCTTAAGTGTAATTATGTGCTTTGACTATTTAGATTACAGAGTTTTTTTGGCTTTTACACTTTGTTATTTACATTGTGTGTGGATGTGTTTTAAAGCAAAGTGAAACCATTACTTCATATTCTTCATTAAGATAATTTGTAAGAGTTTAATGTTCATGTGTTTCATTATTTCTTTGAAGTTACTGTATTTTTATGCTTATGTTGTAAATGAAGGAGCTTAGGTTAACATTACAGTGCATGGTAATCTGACTGTATGCCATTGCTGACTGACTGCTCTGTTTGTCTTCAGGCCATCAAAGCACTGAAGGAAGAAGGCATTCAGACCATTCTCATCAACCCAAACATTGCCACAGTCCAGACCTCCAAAGGCATGGCTGATAAAATCTACTTCCTACCAATCACACCTGACTATGTCACCCAGGTAAGAGGATTGCCCAGAGTGGTCCTGAATGCGTTATGTTTTCCAGGTGTCTTTCTGTGCATCTGCACCTGAGTAAGGGAACACAATATTCAATGAATTTTGTATATACCAGGCCCAGCAGATTACATTTGGCAGATTTGATTATGCTCATACTGGTCCCAGTTTTTGGCAAACTTCTAACAAGTGTGATTTTTTAACATTTTGAGATCACTGTGTAGGAGTGAAAAAGCATTTCAGAGAAACTTCAGTAGTCATACATGTTGTCCATATAAAATGCCTATGGTATTTCTTGATCTCCTTACAACTCCTCCAGGAAAACAAAGGAATGGACCATAAATTCTGGTCCTAGTAGGAGACAAGGAAATGTGATAAAAGCCCAGTGAAGAATTTTTTTTTAATATACAGCAAATGTGTTGTTTTATTGGAAGGTCATCGAGAGTGAGCGGCCAGACAGTATTCTGCTGACCTTTGGGGGCCAAACTGGCCTAAACTGTGGTGTGGCTCTCCAAAGTGCTGGGGTACTCACCCGCTACAACGTCAAAGTCCTAGGAACACCAGTCAAGTCCATTGAAGACACCGAAGATAGGAAGATCTTTGCCGACCGCATGCAAGAAATAGGGGAGAAAGTGGCACCCAGTTCAGCAGCCTACTCAGTGGAACAGGTACATCACTCTGTGAATTAATCTTTCGCCCTACTAGTATGTTTTTGCAGAATATATGTAAATCCTTATGCCTGTAAATCAAAATTAAAGAAAGGTAGTAAAAGAGCAAACTTCTGTGAAAAGTGAAGTGAACTAATGAGGTAAACTTTCTTGGATTATGTTTCTTCCTTCAGGCAGTAGAAGCGGCCAAGAACATTGGCTATCCTGTTTTGGTTCGGGCAGCCTATGCTCTGGGTGGTCTAGGCTCTGGGTTTGCCAACAACCCCAACGAACTGGTCAAGCTCGCTACAGCAGCCTTTGCACACACCACCCAGGTCCTCATCGACAAGTCCCTCAAGGGCTGGAAGGAAGTGGAATATGAGGTCGTCAGAGACGCTTTTGACAACTGCATTACTGTAAGTTAATGCAACCTTTTCTTCATTCTAACTTGCATCCGTAATTTGCAGATGTTGTTTCCAAGGGATGATGTATTGTATGTAACTTTTTATACAGTGTTAATTGTAGAGAAAATTCTTGTTTTTAGAATATCTTCTGACAAATTGATGGGCCCACTTTTGCATGAAAAGTGATGATAGAAGTACACATAATGTCATCTGTAACCAATCCTTTTTTTTTTATTTACAAGTAAGATGTTATGCAGCATAGCCAATGGCATGTGAAGAAATTGTGAAGATGTCATTGGTATGCCATGATTCTGGTCATATGATTTTTATGCCTCCGCCACGAAGTGGTGCCGGAGGCATTATGTTTTCGGGTTGTCCGTCCGTCCGTACGTATGTCCGTCCGTCCGTCCACTTTCGTTTACGCGATAACTTGAGTAATATTTACTGGAATTTTACCAAACTTGGTCCAAGTATGAAGTATGATGGGGCAATTATTTGATTAGATTTTGGGTAAAATCGGCTAAAGGTCAAAGGTCAAGGTCAAATCATGAAATTGTATCCGTTTACGTGATAACTCAAGACTGGATAGAGCAAATTTCACCAAACTTTGTTGGAGGATGATGCATAATGGGACAATTACTTGATTGGTTTTTCAGTGAAATCGGACAGAGGTCAAAGGTCAAAGATCAAGGTCAAATCCTAAAATTTATCTGTTTACGTGATAACTCAAAACTGGATGAAGCAGTTTTCACCAAACTTGGTCCAAGGATGATGTATGATAGGACAATTAGTTGAGTAGATTTTAGTGACATTGGCAAGAGGTCAAAGGTCAAACGGTCAAGGTCAAATGCTACAAATGTTGCAATTTCCTCCATATCTATGCAATATATGCCCAAAGGTATTTTCTTGAAACTTGGTGTGGACATGTACTACTGCGTAGAGATTCTCCAGAGAGAGTTTCATGTCATAAGGTAAAAGGTCAAAGGTTAGGTGAAAATGTTGCAATATCACTTTTCTCGCAAATGGTTCAATGTGTCTTCGTGGAACTTGGTACATACGCATGTACTGACTGGCAGAGATTATCTAGGGAATTTAGGGGTCATGGGTCAATAGTCAGGGGGGTCAAAGGTCAAGGTCATCTCCTCAAAATTTTACTATTTCCCTCATATACTAGTTTATGCAATGCTTGCATTATTAGTTTCAAAAATTAATACATGCATTACCTAATGGAGATTCTCTGGGAAATTTCCAGCCAGAAGATCAAAGGTCAAAGGTTAAGGGTCAAAGGCCAGGTTTCAATGCCCCCCCCCCAAAAAAAAAAAAACAAACAAACAAACAAACAAACAAGCAAGCAAACAAACAAACATCCATTTTGTACTGTCATTACACTCTTTCTTCATACCTTGGAAATTACTCAGTGCATAAACTTATAAAAAGGTCTGTCAGAATTCAAGTAAAAATTCTCAATTCCCCATATATGTGTACCTGCACTCTTAAAAAAGTAAAGCAAACCCAGTTCAAGACATTTCTGACAAACCTGTCATTTCAATATTTTGCCAGTTATGTGAAACTGTCATGGATCACACATTGTGAAGACATTGTACTATACGCCTATTGGGAGAATCATGCATTATGGAGGAGGCATCAGTCGCCATAGCGACATTTCTAGTTTTCATTTCATTGCCCTTTATATCCACTTGAATCTTGAATAGACAACATCTCGCCTCTGGTTCTTCACATGAATGACACAAAGGCTCCCTGTATGGAATCTTGTAGGAATAGAGAAGAAGTAAATTGGTAACTATGGTAGTGAATTTTCAGGGGAGATGTGGAAACTGCAAGCCTTCGACAGAATTTGCAGGAAGTATCAGCTGTAATCAGAAGGACTTCATACATGCACCCTCTCAGCGATTTGTTGAATATAATGAGTTGATGTCAGTTCATTTTTTTTTGTCTCGCCCACCGGAGGTGAAGGCGAGACCAAGGGATCCAAATGGCGTCCGTCCGTCCGTCGTCCGTCCGTCGTCCGTCGTCCGTCACAAATGTTAAAGTTTACCTGCAAGACTCTCTTATGATGCATAACTTGGCAACTGTTACAGCAATGGTAGCCACACTTGGGTAATAGAAGCACTAGGGGTATCTTCAAGTAATGGTGTTGTCGGAGGTCATGTGATGATGTCAAAGGTCATTTGAGGTCATATATTAAAGAGTATGTGCAAGACTCTCTTTTCTATGTTAAAGTTTACCTGCAAGACTCTCTTTTGACAAATAACTTCACATAAGTTGCTTGGATTACAACCTAATTTGGGTCATAGATGCACTTGGGGTACCTTCATGTTGTGGTGCCGTTGGAGGTCACAGGATAAGGTCAAAGGTCATTTGAGGTCATACATTAAAGTTTACTTGCAAGACTCTCTTATCACACGTAACTCGACACATATTGCTACAATGGCAATCAAACTTGGGTGATGGATGCACTGGGGGTACCTTCATGTTATGGTGCCGTAAGAGGTCACATGATAAGGACAAAGGTCATTTGAGGTCATACGTTAAAGTTTACTTGCAAGACTCTCTTATCACATGTAACTCAGCACATGTTGCTACAATGGCAATCAAACTTGGGTGATGGTAGATGTCTCTTGGGAAGTTGAAGGTAACCACAAGGTCAAAGGTTACAGACAGGGGTCAACGAACTTTTGGGGCCCAATGTTAAGTTTTTAGGGCGCATTTCGTTTATGGCTCATAACTTTTGATCCCTTTGTCCGTTTGTGACCAAACTTGAATGGAAGATGTCCCTTGGGGAGGTGAAGGTCGTCACAAGGTCAAAGGTCACAGACAGGGGTCAACAAACTTTTAGGGCCCAAT
This sequence comes from Diadema setosum, assembly GCF_964275005.1. Lineage (NCBI taxonomy): Eukaryota > Metazoa > Echinodermata > Echinoidea > Diadematoida > Diadematidae > Diadema > Diadema setosum. Next base: position 19,369,075 of record NC_092694.1, read on the forward strand.
GTTATGTTTTTAGGGGCGTTTTGATTGTGGCTCATAACTTTTGATCCCCATGTCCGTTTGTGACCAAACTTGGACGGTAGATGTCCCTTGGGGAGTTAAAGGTCATCACAAGGTCAAAGGTCACAGAAAGGAGTCAACAAATTTTTTGGGCCCAATGTTATGCTTTTAGGGGCGTTTTGATTGTGGTTCATAACTTTTGATCCCTATGTCCGTTTGTGACCAAACTTGGACGGTAGATGTCCCTTGGGGATTTAAAGGTCATCACAAGGTCAAAGGTCACAGAAAGGGGTCAACAAATTTTTAGGGCCCAATGTTAAGTTTTTATGGCGCGTTTCGATTATGGCTCATTACTTTTGATCCCTTTGTCCGTTTGTGACCAAACTTGGATGGTAAATGTCCCTTGGGATGTTGAAGGTCACCACAAGGTCAAAGGTCATAAGCAGGTCAATTATCTTCTGGGAGTTATAAAAAATATTAATTCCTTGTACACGAATGGGCGAGACACAATTTGGCACTTGCCTTGTTTTCCATGGATGTCATGTGTCAATCTAGGTGTGCAACATGGAGAACATTGACCCACTGGGCATCCATACTGGAGAGTCCATTGTAGTGGCCCCAAGTCAGACACTGACCAACTATGAGTACAACCTGCTTCGCATGACTGCCATCAAGGTTATCCGCCATCTTGGGGTTGTAGGAGAGTGCAACATCCAGTATGCCCTGAATCCTGAGTCACATGAGGTGAGGAAGCAGCTGCCTTTGTGTGGCATTTTACCATTCATTGCATTCTCAGTTTGTCACAAAAAATGTGGATGGATGTTTCTGTGATACAACTGCCTTACCATTTCAAGCCATATTTACTTTCAGTACTAAGGCATCTTGAAAGAAATCTACATCTTGTAATATGCTAAACTTCGCAAGTCTAATTCTATGCCCCAGATAATGACTAATTGAGTCTACTGTACGGTTTCTTAATTTTGGAGGTATATAGTTTTCATTCACTGGAATGAGAATAACTAATTCAACATAATATACACACAGTTATACAGTTTAGACAATTTTCAATTGCCTTTGTGATAAAATGTGCCATGGAAAAGGCTTTCAGTAGTGATATTGTTTGATTGGTTATTTGTCTTTTCCCACTGTACTAGCCGTGTCTCTGGTAAACGTTTGACAAGAAGTAAGGTGCCCATGAATTTTCTGTGATAATGGAATATGCATAAGATTTGCATATACTACAAATGAGAGCAAGTTGTTTAGAGAGCACATGCCACTTCACTCAGTGTATTTTACTTATATTAATAGATGTAGAGAATGATAAATTATGCAATACCAAGGAGCTTGCTGATTTAATCGATTGATTGACATCTTTGATGATGCTTTTCTGAAAATCAGGTTTGAGAAAATGGTATATTTTCCCAAATGATGGAAATCATAAGACTGAAAAGTGATCTTTCCTTCTGTCCTGTCAGCATGTTTCGTCTCAACTAAATCCCTTTCACGTAGAAAACCCAATAAAATGGGTGATGCACTCCTCGCATTGAATCTGAGTCAGTCTGTAAACCCCTTCACAGATTTTCCTTTGAGAGTTTAACAGTGATTCTTCCTTTTACTCTCATTTTAGTTTGTTGTAGTGACATGTCTGTGGAAAAAAGAGTGAACAAAAATTAAGATCATAAGGTAAGCAACAAAGTGATGTGGTACTCATTAGAACGTATGTCCTTCTTTCCTGCCATCTTGCAGTTCTTCATCATTGAGGTGAATGCCAGACTGTCCAGGAGCTCAGCCTTGGCTAGCAAGGCAACAGGTTACCCCTTGGCTTACATTGCAGCCAAGCTTGCCCTGGGCATCCCCCTACCAAGACTCCGCAACTCGGTCACCAACTCCACGACCGCCTGCTTTGAGCCCAGTCTGGATTACTGTGTGGTGAAGATCCCACGCTGGGACTTGAAAAAGTTCAACAAAGTCAGCAAGAAAGTGAGTCAAAGGATCATGTTTTTACTAAATTTAGCCACTCATTATTACAATTTTGTGTGAATTGCTTGTTGTTTTCTTTTGGTCTTTTATTTACACTTACCAAAAGATTAATGTTGTTATCGTGCTGTAAGGTTGTTTTTTGGCCTCTTTTCAGAACTTGTGTAGACAACACAGAACACCAGTATGGAAGTTTTCTTTCCCTTTGCCAAGTACAGTTGATAATTGCCCAATTTTCTGTAGAACCTATATGCTTTCAAAGATCAGTGGTGGTCTTCAGTTTTTTAAATTGTAGATTGCACCACAGAGTTGAATCATATTGGATGTGTTGCTGTTTATACCACAGGGGGAAGAAGGAGACTTGCAGATGGTGGGTTTATTTCTCCAGCAAACTGTCCATACATCCATCTCACCATTCACAATGGATGCTTCAAAAGTATCATTACTTTTGTTGGTTGTGCTTGAACTTTCTTTAAATTTACAGCATGATGTAATGCATTTGTCACTGATTGCCTGATGTCACTGTGTTTGCATATACAGAAACGTCATTGCAAAACAAAATGCATGGTACGTGTACTTCTCAAGTTAAAATGTGGTCTACATAATCTAATCACTTATACCCATGTGTTTACTGAGCCCATGAATTTGTGAACTAAACATATATGTCGATAATTTCAAAGTAATTGAATGAAGATGCTTCCCAAGAGATGTGCTTTCCATTACTGTATTCATAATGTGCCGTGATCTCACAACTGCATCACTTAATTTGTTGCTGTTTCAATGATTGACTGATTTTCTGGTACATCATGAGACCATGAACGTGTAATCAGTAGAAGGGATCAGTCCATGCAAGGTGTTCCTTTACCTTCAGTGATCTACCCATCTCACTCTACATTGATTGCACTTCTTCCCATTTTTTTTTTCCTTTTTGCATGATCATTAGATGCAATGGGAAACCATGGTAGGTTGTTAATTCAAAGAGCATCGTCAAAATAAGAGCAGAATAGGGCAGGAAAATCCCAGAGCCACCAAAAATGAAAATAAATGATTCACCTGCCTGTTAAAAGAGTAGTGAGTGCTGAAAACTATTGGTGTGTAGCAAGTGGTTGTGTTTCCCATTAGATTGGCAGCTCCATGAAGAGTGTGGGGGAGGTCATGGCAGTGGGGAGGAAGTTTGAGGAAGCCTTCCAGAAAGCCCTTCGCATGGTGGACGAGAATGTGTGTGGCTTTGACCATGACAAGAAGAAAGTGTCAGATGAGGTAAGTAATGCCATGGCATTGGGGAAGGGTCGGAGTAGTTCATTCAGCATGGCATGAATACTTTTGAAAGACTTTCAAACTGTGCTTGAAAGGTCTTGTCACAGAAAGACCTAGTAATCTCATCGAAACAAGATGTTGAATGATGCATACATAAACCAGCTGTAGATTCTTCACATCCTGCTGAGAATAGTGGTCCAGAAAGCTTCTATAAAGAATTATCATATTTGTAGATTAGTTATGATAAAACAATCCACAAAAGCCCTGGGAAACCTCAGTCAAGCTTGTGAAATCTCATCAGACTTCAGAATACTTACAAAAATTTCATGCATTGAAAAATAAATAACTAAAAAATATGGTGTCTCAGCAAATTCTGTTTTTTTAACCTCAGCTTACATTGTTGTCATTTTTTTGTGAATTCAGAGATTCATACATCTGGTAAGACTGAAAAACTGCTGATTTGATTGATTGATTGTTGATCTTTGATGATGCTTTTCTGAAAATCAGGTTTGAGAAAATGGTACATTTTCTGAAATGATAAAAATCACAAGACTGAAAAGTGATCTCTCCTTCTTTCGTATCAGCATGGTTCATCAAGATTCAAACAAATGACAACAGGGAAACAGCTTCAACTTGTGCAGTTGTGGAAAACGAGGGGCAAAAAAAAAAAAAAAAAAAAAAAGAAGTTGCTGCTGCATTCATAAAGTCTCCAGTACTTGTATTGTTTTTCAGCTGGCAAAACACAGCTGTTTCAGGGTGAAAATCAGTGATGTGAAACAATCAGTTTGGCATGAATATCTTGTAATAAGTCATATTGATAATCTGTTCAGGAGACATTGCCCTGTGCTATGACACCTTTTCCTTATGATTTTCTTAATTTTAATCTCTTGTTACAATGGCTTTTAAGCAAGTGACATAATGGAATTACGGTGCTACAGTATTGGGATGTATAAGCCTCCTACATGTATGTCATAATCTTTGCTCAGTATTGTGGTTTGGATTTTTCAGATTATTGGTTTATCTGCTCAAGGACTGCAGTGAATTTAACAAATCTATACATGGTGCTTATCGATTTATTTACAAGAAGATGTGAAATTTTATAAATTTTCTGGAATGCCCCATTGATTAGGTGATTTCATCATGAGCATTTGAAATGTTAGTGTGTCTGGACAAATGTATGTAGAGTGGTACCTTTGTAGATAATTACAAAAGTTTCAAACATGTAGATAAAAATTCAATGTCACATCCTGAAGAGTATCATGATATTTTAAATGACTATGCCTACAATCTGTGCAATGTCCAAATTGATTCATTGTAATCAACATATGTTCTATATAAGATTATAATTGCAGAATTTGTAAAGTGTATTTCCTGTGTGCCTAATAAAGCTAAGAAGGGATAATATGGCTCAGACCACATTGTAGTATATTATGAAATGTTTTATTCAGGTATACTACAGGTCAACATGTGTTGTACAACTTAATGCAAGTGCATGTATCTTTTCAAATGACATCTTCAGTATTAACCCATTGAGGACGAGTCCCGAGTATACTTGGGCAAGTGTCTATGGGAAATGCGTGTTGTAGCAATATCAGTCCGTCTTTAGTGGGTTAAACCATTTACCCAAATTTGTCAGCATCGCTTTCAACACCTTTGACAAGCCCCAAGCAAATAATTCTCTCCTTCTATGGGCTTATTCCCATCTCTGTAGTCAAATTATATTAGATTGTGTTTGGACATTAAAGGCATTTCATATTGCTCCATTTCATTGTTAAATACACAAGTGACTATAGGATGTATAGGTGACTTTGGGTGGCCAGCAGCAAGGTACTGTTTGACGTGAATGGTATTGAGTTCATAGAGATTGCATGTAATATCAGGATCCTGCGACTATGTGATCATAGGCACTACTTTTAAAAGTGGCAATAAAATATTGCACCACTTGGGGATATAATATGAGTGAGGCAACTATACCACTAGCTGTATCTCATTCAGCAGATTGGACTTAGGCAAAAATCTCATTTTGGTAAAATTATGACTTTGGCAGTTATTTTATGAGGATGACGAGAAGTTGAGTAAAGATTGTTGAGAGACTTTGTCTGTATGTGATTCCTTGCTGACAGGTCCTCAAGATCCCTACAGATGAGCGAATCTATGTTGTGGCTGCAGCACTCAAGGCTGGCTACTCTATTGACAAGCTGTACGACCTGACCAGGATTGACCCATGGTTCTTGCACAAGTTTGCCAACATCATCTCTTGCTCCACAGCCCTGGAGACAGCCAAGGGTGAACCAGACAGGAACCTTCTCCTCTGGGCCAAGAAGCTGGGCTTCTGTGATAGACAGATTGCCAAGTGCATCGTCAGGTAAGGAATGATTGCAAATGTGAGGCTACAGTTTCAACAAATTGCCCTTCACCCAAGTAAACAAGCACCAATTATTCAGTGTTTCAAGTGATAGCCATGATAAAAATCATGGGCATACATACTCGGCTTGAATACAAACTACAATCTTTTGATTGTTAGACAAGTGTCATATCCGCTAGACTGTCGAGTGTCTGCCTATGTGCAATGTTATCCATTCATCAGTGTTTCAGATACATGATGTGCAATCAAATGGAGTGATATTGTTTTGCACTCTTACAGTAACATCACCTTTCTGAGAATTCTGTGTCATTTCTTCTCCTTTTTTTTTTCTTTTTTTGCCTACTTAGATATTATGATCCTTCAAATGGTACTTCTAACAATTAGAAAGGGTTGGCAATTTCAAAATATTACAGGAGTTTCATGCCATCAGCATGTGCAATTGTTAGGAGTTGTGATGATTACCTGTGAGCAAAGCTTTGATCAGTTACAGTGCATACCATGCTAGTCCTCACTGGTTAAGGTTTGCATTCTTTGTTGCTGACAAAGTTTTGAAGTGATGCTTACTATGGTAAGTGGTCTTAGGATGATCCTCACAAATAACTAGATGACTACATTACATCATGAAAAAGAAGCTACTTGTCATTTGTTACACTTCCTCTATTTTTGCAGCACTGAACTGGCAGTGCGCACTCTGCGGCAGAATTACGGCCTTCACCCGTTCATCAAACAGATTGACACTGTGGCAGCTGAGTGGCCTGCCAGCACAAACTACCTCTACCTCACCTACAATGGCAAGAGCCATGACCTGGACTTCCCTGGGGATCATGTCATGGTGATTGGGTCAGGTGTCTACCGTATTGGTAGCAGTGTGGAGTTTGATTGGTGTGCTGTCAGGTGCATCAATGAGCTTCGGAAGGTCAGTCTTACCTTTCCCTTATATCTTCACACATCGGTAGAAACAAGATGCATTTGAAAAAAAAATAAATGAAAGCTATGATGTTTCATGTTTCAAGTTGTCTTCTCTTGATCTCTCACTTTGTCTTGTCTCAACGTAACATTTTCACTAGTTATGATACATTTCCTTGCAATGTTAGACCTCATTAGATATTTCTTTTTTTCTGTACAGCAATTTGCCAGTAATTCTCAGTATAGGCACAATATCTTCACTCTCAGATGGGCATGTAATATTACTTTGGATTTTTTTCTAGTGAAATGCATTGAATGGGGTTATCAATTCCCCTTCCCACATTGAGGGCTTGCAGTATTACTAACAGAGAAATATCATCTCTTGAAACAATTCCTGTAGAATGGACGTAAAACTATCATGGTGAACTACAACCCAGAGACTGTGAGCACAGACTACGACATGTGTGACCGTCTCTACTTTGATGAGATCTCATTTGAGACTGTGATGGACATCTATGAGCAGGAGCAGCCTAGTGGCATCGTACTCTCCATGGGAGGTCAGCTACCCAACAACATTGCCATGGCACTGCACAGGCAGCAGGTAAGTGGAGGGATGCAAGGGAGACCCCCTCATGATATCCATGCCGTCAATCTCTCGTTTGAGGCGAGTCCCCAACCCCAGTTACCCAAAGTGGGGTGCGTATATTTGTCGTTTGGGAGTTGGGAGTCGAAGTACTTGTCCATTGCAAATAAACTTTCTGCTCAGGCGTGACAAACCTGGAGGCCAAGCCAGGGTTTGATGACTCCAGCAGCTGTCGTATTACGTAAGAGCATGATAAGGATATCTGCCTGTGGCAGACCATTCAAAGTGAACTCAATTTTCTCTATCCTTTCTAAAGTTTTCAATTTTATATTCTATTGAGAAATTCTATGGTCATCCATTTTACATTTCGAACGAAAAAAATTGACCCGTAAATAACGAAAATACAGGAATAAGAAGGAGAGCATTGCCAGTTTGCCGGTGCTGACAATGTGCTATTTGGCAGTGAGTTACAACAGGGAGGTGAGACTACCTCCCTGGTTACAATCAGCCTGCTGACTGGATCATTGAGAAAGCAGCTGTCGTATTACGTAAGAGCATGATAAGGATATCTGCCTGTGGCAGACCATTCAAAGTGAACTCAATTTTCTCTATCCTTTCTAAAGTTTTCAATTTTATATTCTATTGAGAAATTCTATGGTCATCCATTTTACATTTCGAACGAAAAAAATCGACCCGTAAATAACGAAAATACAGGAATAAGAAGGAGAGCATTGCCAGTTTGCCGGTGCTGACAATGTGCTATTTGGCAGTGAGTTACAACGGGGAGGTGAGACTACCTCCCTGGTTACAATCAGCCTGCTGACTGGATCATTGAGAAAGAGAGAGAGAGGGAGAGAGAGAGAGAGAGAGAGAGGGGGAGAGCGAGGGGAGAGAGGGAGGGAGAGGGGGGAGAGATGGGGGAGGGAGAAGGTGAGAGCAAAATGGAATGACAATAGTTCCGGTCACTACAGTACAGGCATGCTCTGTCTGCATACGCTGAATGTCTACACTCACACACACACACACACACGTACACACACACACGCACCATGGAGCTACATGGCCCATGCCAAAACCAAAACAATCTCCTCCTCTCGCGGTGCCCCCCCCCCCCCCTCCTGTGGCGCTGTGGCGATGACTGATGCTTAGATTAGGCCAGGGTCAAGAAACAGGTGTTTTATATCTTTGACTTTAAGTCATTGATTGCCAAGATATGCACTGGCATTATTTACTGGGGTGTAGCCTCTTCAAACGAGAGATTTGCGTCATGAATCTCTTCTAGCCCGACATTTAGATCACATGGTTGTGTGCATGTACAGTGATGTGATGAACTTTTTTACAATCAGCCAAGACATTCCCCCTGGTGTCAGATGTTATACTAGGGATGCACTTGTGCAGCTATGAAAAATTCCTTTTGCATAATTATGAATTTCTTTAATTATTTTAGGATGCCTGCATGGAAATGTAGCATGCATATGTTTTCTGAAGCTGACAATTTAGTTGCAATATAATGTCATATGTTATGACTAATTTAGCACATCTGCAACCTGAGATATGTTATTTTTCTATTTACCAAAATGTTCCCGACAGATCAAAATGTGACCTTGAATACCCACTAGGTTTCCAAAGGGATAAATTGCCCCAGCAGTACATGTACAGAAGAAAGTAACGGGCATCACAGTGATATGTTCCTCTCATCTGTTCACAGTGTCGCATCTTGGGTACATCCCCCGAGTCCATTGACAATGCTGAGAATCGCTTCAAGTTCTCCCGTATGCTGGACCAGATTGGACTCAACCAGCCCCAGTGGAAGGAGCTGACTGACATCAAGGTGAGAGATTAGTGGGTGTCAAACATCCACACAGAGTGAGATTGGCTTGCACTGCAGACAAGAAGGTTTTTGTACCTCTATGTGAATTTATTTATGCTTCATTCCCAAGACCTATTTTGGAAGTCAGTCCATCCTTTGCTTGCTATTTTAACTTTGAATGTCTTATGAAGCATCCATTAGATATTCTTGAAAGTGTGTGCCCCAGTAGTTGCCGAGACATGGCCTGAATCTGTAAGTATAGAAATGACTCTGGTGGGCCCAACACTGATTCATCAGCGTTGGCGTAGGATATGCCATTGTTTATGCATTGTGGCCATTTTATTGTCGGTCCATCCAGTTGTCCTCAATAGTTTTAAAGTCAAAACTGGTCTATTTGTTTCTTCCTGTAACAATGAATACATACTCATCATGGTTAAAAGAAATGCTTTGAATCTGCAAACTACATACTCTCCACTTCAGGGGAGCATTCCTACCAGATGCTTTTCTAAAGGCTCCTGGACCGCTGACATACTTTGTAGTCTGTATTTTTATGTGTGACATTGTGAATGTATGCTTTTCCAGAATACCTTTTGTCAGGTCCTTGTCATTAGAGTTTTGAATACTCAACCGTATAATTTCTCAACAGATGCAGTTCTCAGATCACTGTCTTGCGGTTCACCATGTCTGTGCTTGTTGAGATATTTTCAACTCGAAATGATTTGATTTTCTTCATCCTTCACTCGGGGCATTCAGGCAGCCAAAGAGTTCTGTGAGAGGGTCAGCTACCCATGCCTGGTGCGACCATCCTACGTCCTGAGTGGAGCCGCCATGAATGTGGCCCACACCCACAGTGACCTTGAGGCCTTTCTGAGCAGTGCCGTGGCCCTTAGCAAGGAACACCCTGTCGTCATCTCCAAGTTCATCCAGGAGGCAAAGGTTTGTGGGCTATCCTTACTTTAGTCTTCTCCCATGAGTCTTGTGTGTTTCCTACTTCAGTCATATTTCACCAATATGTCTTGTCAAATATGATGTTCATGCCACTCATTGTAAAAGATCTACCTACATTGCATTTATATACCATGGGACACCCCCACCTGTTCTCACAATGAAAATATTATACATTTTTTACAAGTTTCATAATCATCATGGTGATAGGAACCTTTGTGAAGCTGATTGGAAAAGTCAGTACATGTTGAATTACCAAGGAGGTTTGAGAAATGGAGTAACAACAGTCTCATTCCCTTTGATCCCATGTTTCATGCCGCCACTCAGAAATATTTGAAGTATGTGCTAAACTGGAGCTGCCTCACAGATAGGAAGACAATTGATTCATGTGGCATTGCATCATGACTCGTCACTCTCAAAGGAAGATATGTCTTTATGATGGTAATTGCTTTTCGCCGTCCCTTCTTAGAAAACAAGCGGCACATTAATAGTACAGGCACGGGGATGTGCGAATTAAAAATTGTACAAAAATTGATGAAATGAAAATCAAAATTACTCGTTTTTACATTACTTTACACTAATCTAACATATAAATGAATAAAGAACTATACCCGAAAATTATACGGGAGGATGATAAAATCGGCTTTGTAGTGAGAGCACAGTTTCAAATATTTTCACGACATGCAGCTCAGGTTTGCATTTTTGCACATAATCTTGGACGGGATTTACTTTTGTTTCATATGCTTTATCTTTAAGAGAACATTCATTCTACTTGACAAATAAACAAGCAGAATATAGACGATATAATGTTAGAGTTAAAAATGAATCTTCAGATTGCTCAAAAAGACGGCGGCATGGAACCCTGATCATCAAAAGCACAAGTGCACCTGTGGAATTCTTTTGTGCATCAATAGAAAAATTTCAGCTGTTTGAATAATTACAGCCAGTTGGAACTCCATCTCTTCAACCTCCTTGGAATTACAGAACGTTATTTGCAAATGTTTATACACCTTTACGCATGATACCAAAACAAATTTTTAGCTCAGTCATCTGCACTACTTTAAGTTCTCTCTATGTAGATCATGGGTCGTATGAGGGTACTTGTGCACAGATAGTCTCCTGTAGCTTGACTGTTAACATGTCTTGGTAGGGCACAGCTTCTCAACTGTTTGGCCACTCTCATCAGAGTTGGGCTGTGATGTCAGCCAATATTTGCCTCTCTATCAAGTATGGGATTGATAAGGGGTACTTCTGTTAAGATTCACTCTTCATATTGATTCATGTGGCTGTCAAATGGCTGTGTGTTATCACATGGTCATATTTATCAATTTGCAGGAAATAGATGTTGATGCTGTCGCCAAGGATGGCCTAATTGTTGCCATAGCGATCTCTGAGCATGTAGAGAACGCTGGTGTGCATTCTGGAGACGCAACCCTGGTGACTCCCCCTCAGGACTTGAACCAGGAGACTGTGGATAAGATCTACTCCATCACAGCAGCTATAGGACTCAGTCTGGAGGTTAATGGGCCATACAACCTTCAGCTCATTGCCAAGGTGAGGCCAATGTAGCTCTCTATCCACAGCTAGCAGGAAGTGACTGGCTAAATCATAGCATTATTAAAGCAAACTACTCTCCCATGGCCCTCAAAGTTGTAAATGCTTCATGAAGCAGAATATCACTTCCTGAATTGAACTCTTCATAGTAGGCAATATCTTTGCTATATACATCTTGCATGGGAACGATGCTTGACAGAGCACCATCGTTGAATTATAAATAGTGAATTGAGAGCAGTTTTTCAATGAGGATATTTAATTTAATTTTATTTTATTTATTTTATTTTTGATATGACTTACAGATTTATGAAGAAGTAAATTTGCTTTCCTTATTGCAGCTGGTTTATGATATGTTTTATATTGGTAATGACAGGTAATAATAGATGATGTTATGGATGATAAAAATTTTTTGTAGTCATTCTTGGTGAATGGAACTGGCTTGATTTTTTTATATTACTCCATTGCTTAACCAAGGAATAGTTTGTCTCGTTGTCTTTAACCCGTTTTGTCATTGTGGAATTCATCTTTTTGCTTCAGGACAATCAACTGAAGGTGATAGAATGCAACCTGCGTGTTTCCCGCTCCTTCCCCTTCGTCTCCAAGACCTTGGGAGTTGACTTCATAGCTCTGGCTACTAAGGTCATCATTGGTGAGCCAACTGAGACTATTGGGAAGTTGCCTGGCAATGGCAGAGTTGGAGTGAAGGTGAGCTGTCACTGACATTGAGACAATAACAGCTGTCTATCATGCACTATCATGGCTTACACAAGTAACCATGGATGATTATTTCAGAATCTGGCCTTCCTACCTAATAAAAACTATTGGCAGTATCATTATTTATATTCTGAATGTGTACAGAGTATCAGTAATATTTCAGCACAAAACTGGCCTCTGATATTGATATTTTTTTCATTCAACACTATGTGAAATACCTGATATTAATTTTTTTTTTTCATTCAACATTGTGAAACATTTTAAGGCACTTATAAGGTTTTTGTTATGGTAAATTGGGATGTCACGATTGAGAAGACGTTGTTTAGTTGATTTAAAGATAGAGTTTGTAGGTGAGCTAATATCTATGTATATATCAGAAGTATGAAAGATACAGTGTTATTATCATTTCTCTTGTTATTAACCTTCTTTCCAGGTTCCCCAGTTCTCATTCTCCCGTCTGGCAGGTGCTGATATGCTCCTGGGAGTAGAGATGGCCAGCACAGGTGAGGTGGCGTGCTTCGGTGAGGACCGCTATGAGGCCTACCTCAAGGCAATGATCAGCACTGGCTTTAGGATTCCCAAGAACAACATCCTCCTCTCCATTGGCAGCTACAAAGTAGGTGCAATCTTGCCTGCCTCATAGGACCATGTGACAACCCAGTTGAAAAATTTCTTTGATTCATTGGGCTTTCTTTCTTTCTGCTCAATCTGATTTTTTTTTTTTTCTTTAGAATATAAACTTTACAGACCAGGCTTTTGAATTTCAGGCAAATGTGGCCCTGCATCTCAAAACCAACAAAAAGTCGCTAAACATGGATTTTTAGTTAAGATTCTGAAAGACCAGACTCTAAGCTTTAAAATGATGTATAACTCAATTTAAATGGACTCCCCTAACCTGTCTAAATATTGGAAAGAAAGCACACACTCTTGAAAAATGTGACCTGAGAAAAGAGGCTCTGAAGTACAGGGTCTATTCAAACGCTTAATCTTTACCAAGCTGTGCTAGCAGTGTGATGAAAGGGACAAAACACAGGATGTAAACCGCTGGAGCAACAACAATAAAGAGATTATTAGATTAAGCTGAAATTGAGCATGCTCCATTAACACATTCTGTCCATGAAGAATGCCAACTTTCAAAGCAGTATCATTATCCTTTCAGAAGTTACAAGAGTTGAAAAGAGTTAAAGAGTTGAAGAGTTGAAAGGCCTCTAAGACATACCTGATCATTCTACTCTCCACCCAAAATGGGTTGTAGAAAAACTGCTGAAAACATACTTTCCCATTCATGTTATGATCCCAAAAGTAGGAATGATGTAGAAGGATAGCTCTTTCAGAAAAACTCAAGATTGACTTGGTTGACCCATTTCACCTTTTTCAGTCCTCGCGTGAAATCAAGGGGTGCGACTTTTTGTTGGTTTTGTGATGCACGGTCACAAATAGACTGAATCCTTCATTTCTCTCACACTGAGTTTACAGGGGTAGGATCACATGGAGTTTGCTGTCCTCTGTCTTTGTTCATTCAGGTTGTGGTGAGGTCTATTACCTCCAGATGTTTATCGAGATGTTCTCATATTTGGTCGGATAGAAGGATGTCACAAGGCAATATATCAAGCAGAATAGATGTAATGAAGGGAGAGAGCACTACCTCAGCATGAAAACTTGTTTAATCTTATGATGCACTGTAAACATGGCAACTGAAACTATACTGCAAGGAACATTATCTTCATCACGATTTCTCAAGGATTGTTGATTTCGACTGGGACAACCATTGCTATGCCACTCATTTTAATATGCTCAGGGCAAGATGGAACTCCTCAATGCTGTGCGTACCCTTGCAAACATGAACTACAAACTCTATGCAAGCATGGGAACAGCCGACTTCTACAATGAACATGGAATTAAGGTAAGAATAATTTACTAGCAACTAGACATGATAAGAGTGAAAAACTTTACAGTTATTGTACAAGATTCTAATCAGACTTACCCTTGTGTGTTGTGGCCATTGTACAATGTTAAATTCTCCCAAAGTTTTTATTTTTGAATAATCACATTGTAATATAATAGTATAAATAGTTAGTAAACCCAGGAATCACATCTGATATTGAAAATAACACATTTTTGTCAGTTAGGGCCTATGATCGTGGCCTAAAAACCTTGATAAAACATATTTAGTTATATTTTGTGCATTCGGTCACAAACTTACAAGACATGTTACCAAAAGTATTTACCTTTATAAATAGACTGACTTAAAATGATGATATTGATTTATAAAGCACAGAACCTATGTACATGTGTTCTTCTGTGCTGCAATGGCTCCTGAAATACTTGAAAATACTGAACAGTTAAATTTAAAAAAAAAAAAAAAAAAAATTGAGCCTTGATTTAAAGACTGCTACAGTTGAAGATTTCCTGATTTTGAATGGTAAGTTATTCCACAGTTTTGGAGCTGCACAGTCAAATGCTGTCATTCGAGCCGTGATGACAAGAATGATAGCCATTGCCTTGACATTCTTCCTCCAGATCCAACCTGTTGACTGGCCCTTTGAGGAGGAAAATGGAGAGCAGAAACGTGCCAATGGCAGCGAGCCTCTCAGCATGCTGGATTACCTGGCTGAAAAACACTTTGACATGGTCATTAACCTTCCAATGAGGAACAGTGGGGCACGCAGGGCATCCTCTTTCATCACCCGTGGTTACCGTACCCGACGTATGGCCATCGACAAGGAGATTCCCCTCATCACTGACGTCAAGAAGGCTAAGATGTTTGTCGAGGTGAGTCAAACTTGCCCAGGTAAAAAGTGAGAGTGACTCGTATTTGAACTTGCTAAGTCCTGATATTATCATTGTTATAATTTAGGGCCTAGATACCAGTGTCAATGACACCCAGAGCAGGGAAGTAGTTTTCGAAGTGGCACATATATTGTGAAACAAGATTCAAAATGTTCTCAGCGATAGCATTGTATTTTTAGAGAATAAATATTTTACAGAATACTTCATGAGACAAATTTCATAGTGAATAACATCTCATGTAGCTGCAGGGCTCTAACAACTAAAGCAGATTAACTTTTAACCTTGTGTACATGATGTACTATTATTGTGAAGTACAGTGGACTCCCGTTATAACGAAGTCCTCGGGACCGGCAGTTTTCTTTCGTTATAACGAAATTTCGTTATAACCGAATGAATAAACAATAAAAATACATAGAGTTGATAATGTTGTGGCCCTAAATTTTATTTCGTTGTAACCAGAATTTCGTTATAACCGTGTTCGTTATAACGGGAGTGCACTGTACAAGTAAATTCCTAGGGCTCCAAACTTGACTTATCTGCTTACAAAAATTTTGTGCTGAAATGAAGAACTCTTTGTGTGTCCTGTGTGAAGGCTCTGCGTCGTATTGGAGGTGCCCCTCGACTGAAGACACACATTGACTGTCTGACCTCTAATCGCATGGTACGCCTGCCAGGCCTCATCGACGTCCATGTCCACCTGAGGGAACCTGGTGCAACCCACAAGGAAGACTTTGCCTCCGGTACAGCAGCTGCCTTGGCTGGTGGCATCACGCTGGTTGGAGCCATGCCTAACACCTCACCTTCAATCACTGACATGTCCTCATTCCAGCTCATCAAGAAGGTGAGATTTTGCTGCTGGGTGCAAGTCTGTTCATTAATGACAAGCTTACTTTAGCATGGCAAAGTCTGTAATTATAGAACTAAGCAGAAGCATCACCAGGAAAATTGAGAGAGTGCAAGATTCATGATAATGTTTCTATTAAATACAGTAATCACACTTACCATCTATCATATTCACAAGATTCATGCAAGGTAACTCATATTCCCATCAGCAATAGTAGTGTGTGATGAAATTATGACTAAACTCATCTGCAATCGGAAAATCCTGCTATAAATGTTGTTAATGTGCAGTGATAGATAATTGTAGGTTACTTTAGGTGAAAGTCTGGCATTGTTTTAGAAAGTTTTCAATCATTTTCATTTGACACAGCTTGCTAAGCTTGGAGCACGATGTGACTATGCCCTCTATGTTGGAGCAGGACCAGACAACTTCAATGAGCTGCCACTCATTGGCAATGCAGCCATGGGAATGAAGATGTACCTGAATGAGACATTCACCTCCCTCAGACTGGATGATGTGACGACATGGATCGAGGTTTGTCTTCTATTTTTAGCAACTCGCTGTATTCCATATGTTTGATGTGTAGATAGCTTTGGAATGTGAGATCAACCCATTTCGTAGTCGTGTTTAACACACCCTGTTGACAGTCTATTTTACCTGTCTTGACCAACTTCAGCCAGTTTTTCTCCAATTATGTGCACTGAAAATGTCACAAGAACTTTTCAGTAAACTCTAGACTATTCCTCCCCAAAGTAGCAACTTGTTGCGAAGTTTTGCTAGAATATTCTTGGCAAATATGAGTCTGTGCTGCCAATTATGTAGAAAATAGTCCTCAAGAAATTATATTCTGTACAATGTTTGCTCAGTGTGAACATTTCATTTTGTACATGATTACATTCAGAGAAATAAACTAGAAATGAGTAAGTTGAACGAAGGAATAATCTCGTGAGAACTTTTGTATTCTTGCTTCAACAGCACCTGCAGAGTTGGCCTCGTCACCTACCCATTGTGTGCCATGCTGAGGGTAGGACCACTGCAGCTATTCTATTCATTGCTAACTCCTTGCAGAGGCCTGTCCACATTGCACATGTGGCCAGGAGGGAAGAGGTAAGGCAGTAAATATATTACATACATGTCTTTTAGCTGAAAAAATGACTGGGTTCATTGTTGGAGCATTGACGGTATGCAGTGGTAGTGAACACCTCGATCTAGGCAGTCTGTTTTCTTTCTTTCTTTTTTTTCACCATATTCAAGAGTCTTAGTAAGCCTATCCTTGTAATTAGTGTCATAATATGTAGTGCCATGATTTGATACTGAAACAAGTATTGTTTGATTTTATATTGATACTTGCTTAAGTTCACTGTAATCTACTGATACGTCTATATCATGAAATTTTACCGGGTAATAGCTAGTAGGTGATGTCCAGTCTGAAATGCAGTTGTCCCAAGGATGAAGTTGTGGATAGGTCAGCAT
Organism: Diadema setosum; assembly: GCF_964275005.1. Taxonomy (NCBI): domain Eukaryota; kingdom Metazoa; phylum Echinodermata; class Echinoidea; order Diadematoida; family Diadematidae; genus Diadema; species Diadema setosum. Next base: position 19,386,287 of record NC_092694.1, read on the forward strand.
GCCATCATATGACACCTAATATTCTCTGTTTGCCAAAACCCTCTGAGGATGTGGTCCTCTGTGAGACATTCATTCAGTTTGTGTCCAGGATTAGAGCATGCAAATATTTTATTATTGCAAACAGTAGCAGAAAGAAAATGATGAAGTTGACAAGAATATGTACATGTTGTCTTATTTCAAGTGTAAATCTGAAGATGTGTAGGATATATTCTTAGGTTATGTTAGATGTGTTACTCTGCCATCAAATCATGTTTTTCATGTTTGAGTTTGATGACCGTTGGACACTCTTCCATCCTTAAACCCAGATTGAAGTGATTCGCATGGCTAAAGAGTCTGGCATGCAGGTGACCTGTGAAGTGACCCCTCACCACCTCTTCTTGACCGAGGATGACCTGGAGGTCATTGGTCAAGCCAGGGGTCAGGTCAGGCCTTGCCTGGTGACAGCTGATGATCAACAGGCACTGTGGGATAACTTGGACATCATTGACTGCTTTGCAACAGACCATGGTGAGATACCAAGAATATTCTTGTAGAAGACATTTAAGTATGCTTCATTTCATCATTCTTTGTTCATCTATGACCACATGTAGATTTCTGTGGTATGTTATTTGTTTTAGACCTGTGAGCACAAGTTCTGAAGTAGAACTTATGAAACTAATTCAGAAAATGTGAGACATTGAAGTCTGACATTGAAGAAGTCTGCCATGAAGATAGAAGAAGGACCATGTTGAACTGTTCCAGTATAATGTAGATCACACATGTTTTCTTCCAGGTGTTTTTAACTTTCATACCATATCAATGGAGCCCCCCTCCCCCCCCCCCCCCCAACTCTCACCCCAAAGGATAAAAAATCTCATGAAACAATTTGTTTACACATATGGATGTATATATCGACTTCCATACATCGTCATGGTATCTTGCTGCCTCCAGCCCCTCATACATTGGAAGAGAAGAACAGTGAGAAGGCCCCACCTGGCTTCCCTGGACTGGAGACCATGCTTCCCCTCCTCCTTACAGCTGTCAATGAGGGCAGACTCACCATCGAGGTGAGGAAAATAACTATCTCTACATCCAAGATGGGTGGACATGTGTATTAATGTACGCATAAAAAATATATGAAAATATCCCAAAATATTACATGTCACTTATTGACTGCATGGTGAAGTCTTGTTTAACATGTTATGTCAAAGAACTATGCCAGCCACATGTAGATGCGCTTACTCTGCTACACTTCAGACAAATAACATAAACCTAATCTGAATCATAATGTATCATATTTTGCAATTTTGGAAATGAGGTTAAAGCCTGTTAAAAATGAAAACACTCTAACATTCATGTAATTATGATCGCAGCTTTTCCTGTGTAGTCTAGACGAATATACAAAGTTAGGAGTGTAGTCAAACTAATTGTGTTTCAAAAGGCCTTTGATGCCCTTTGTATGTCACTTTTCCATTGTATTTCTGCAGCCAGATGTTCTGAAGCACAAGATGTTTTGGCATCAGGTCCTAAGTTGAGCATCAGACAGCTAATGCTGTTAAATTTCCATCCTTGGAAAGGTTGTAAATTGCTGTGGATTAAAATTTGTGAAGGAAGCATTATATAGAACTAGACTTGGAATTTGTCAACACTGACAAATTAGGTGATCCGCTCTATTCGGAAATCAGTGATATTGAGTCCTGATCCCAATAGGCATGACCATACAGGTTTCATCTATGTTTAGGGACATTGGCCGTGTGATGTTTGGATTCTCATTTAGAAAAGGGAGTCAGATCTGCCATCTTTGGTACCAAATTCCGTATACACTATAACGAAGATACAGAATGAAGTATATTTGACCTTTGACCCCACTTTGCACGCCCAAGATGGCATCTGAGCAAAAAGTGGTTATTTTGTGAAATGATTCTTGCGACACCATCTATACGTGTGCAAAACATGGCAAAGGTAGGACAGATATTCACCAAGATATAGGATGAAACATTTATGACCTTTGACCCTAATTTACCTGTCTTACAGTGTCTGATGAAGTAGTTGTTATTATTTTATGAAATGGTTTACTTGAAATGGACTAAACATGTGCAAAATATGGAGGTTAAAGGGTGTTTTTCTTGAGCTATTGCAAAGAAAGTCAGAGAAAGGAAGACAGGGCTCCCGACATTGAAGCTAAGCGTCAATTTCAACCAGGTTTTTGGACGTAATCTGGACTTCCAATAAAAAATGGAGCGCATGAACGGTAGCCCAAAGTCTCAGCTGCAACATATCAAAATCTGGGAGAAATTCATCGAAGGATAAATTAGCTAGTGCTCAATAAAGACAGTCATGTCATTTTTCATTTCAAGAAAAAATGTACTCCCGTACTAAAGAGATAATACCTCATTTGCACAGCCAAAATGGCGTCCGACCAAAGCGTCATTATTTTACAAAATGATCCACTTATCGAGGTCCATGTGTGTGCAAAATATGAGGGTGATACCATATGCACTAATGAGATTACAGAATAAAGTATATTTGACCTCTGACCCCACTTTACACAGCCAAGATGGCATCTGAGCAAAAAGTTGTTATTTTGTGAAATGATTCTTGCAACATGGTCATTACGTGTGCAAAATGTGGGAAAGGTAAGACATGTATTCACGGAGATACAGGATTAAACACTTTTGACCTTTGACCCTAATTTACCTACCCAGGATGGTGTCGGAGGAAGTAGTTGTTATTGTATGAAATGATGTTCATGACATGAACTAAACATGTGCAAAATATGGGGTTGATAGGACTTGTTGTTCTTGATCTATTGCACAGAAAGTGGAAGAAAGAAAAATAAAGAAACAGTTTAGGTATTGTATAGAAATTTGAAGGAGAAGAATAAGAAAATCAGAAAAACATAAAGTTAGGAAGGGAGAGAGGAAGTAGTTGTTATTGTATGAAATGATGTTCATGACATGAACTAAACATGTGCAAAATATGGGGTTGATAGGACTTGTTGTTCTTGATCTATTGCACAGAAAGTGGAAGAAAGAAAAATAAAGAAACAGTTTAGGTATTGTATAGAAATTTGAAGGAGAAGAATAAAAAAAATCAGAAAAAGATAAAGTTGGAAGGGAGAATAAGACTAACTAAAGAAAAGAAGGAAAAAAAGTGTTTAAAAAAGAGCAAAAGAATTGGCAGGGATGAGCCTCGAACCTGGAACTTATAGATTAAAAGTCGGATGCGATATCCACTGAGTTATTTCATCCCCCATAGGCTCTGTGTATTAAGCAAAATGACGCTACATTGAAGCCAAGTGCCAATTTCAACCAAGTTTTTCGACGTGATCCCGAAGTTGTATAAAAAAACGGAGGGCACACTCCCAAAGTCTCCGCTACAACATATTAAAATCTGGGAGAAATTCACCGAAGGAAAAGTGAGCTAGTGCTCGAAAAAGATAGTCGTGTCAATTTTCATTTCCAGAAAAACTGCACTCCCATAGAGATAACACGTAAACTGGTCAAATTTGACAAGGTTTCTTTCAATCCATTTTTATGAGATGATGACGTCATCCAATCAAAATTTTGATATTACATTAATGAAAGAGCATTTAATAAATATGCAACATTCTGAAATCTGGGTGAAAATCGGCAAAGGATAAGTGAGATACGTTTGAGTGAACTTGAAATTTGATGACGTCATTTTGAAAATTTACTCTTTTTTTTTATTTTATCAAGAAATTTGATATCTTTTAATCATTTTTCCAGCATCGCCAACCCATGAAATGACATGTACAACTCATCAGCTTTTAGAATATGTTAAGAAAATGGGGGGTTACCGTCCATCCTGACAAGTAAAAGCAGATTTAAAATTGGTGGTTTTTTGGCATAGTTGCACTGTATATCGCCTTTGACGCGCACGCGCGGAATTTCAACTTTGACGGGCCCGTATGACATCATATTGACTCGGATTGACATGAAACTTGGCAGAATTATTCCTTCACATTTTAGACATCCGATCCATGTCAAAAAACGGGGAATTTCCATTGTATATGAGCTGCGCGTGGGTATATGTGCACGCGCGTACGCGTCTGTCCATTTTTTTCAGTTTTTCAAAAAATGCTCCAAATGATTTGAAACGTGTGCAAAAAAATTTCAAGCTCAATTGGAGCATGTCAACATTTCAACGTGCGCGTACGTTTTAAGTGTAAACATGAAATTTGAGAATATGAGAAGAAAGAGGTTGACTTGAACTATATGAGATGTAAATTTCATTGAGAAATTTTATTCCATTAGTGAGATATGAATGAAGATGTGATTTCATATAATGACGCCATAGTGACGTCACGGTCGACCAATCACAATAATGATATATTAAATCTGTCGTCTTTGAGATTTGATACATATATGGTATAAGTTCGAAATTGATAGTCGAAGAACTTTTCGAGTTAACCTCTGCACAACTTTTGGGGAGAAATCAAGAAGAAGAATAAATCCGTACAGATACAGAAGGTGATCCAAGAGGATACTCGGATCACCTAATTAGAATATTCAGTAGACAAGTATATATTGAATATAGGTATTAATACATGTGTAAGTCTACATATTTCTTCTACTTTCACATATGTGTGGCGCTCCGTCGGAATGAGTCAAAAGTCGCAAAAAATGAAATCGTAGTTATGACTATAAGTGAATTCTACAGACTCTAAGCTTTACACTGATATGTAATACAACTCATTTCGACATCCCTATAGATCATAAAAACGAATATTAACCACGTTTGTTATGTCAGTTGATTTTCTAAATAACGGAGAAAATCGCTCTCAAAGTTCAGGCTATGTTCATGGCCACAACCTGTTTCTTTCACGGGACGAAACAATAAAACTGTCCTGCTTAGCGACGGCGTTTACGCTCCATCGCACGCACTACCGTATAAGGCGATAGCTTGGGTATGTAAGATAATCAACCAATCGCAGGACAGGTCTATCATTAACGATTCTGACCAATACGGCAGCCCGAATGTAAACTTCGGCGCGTTTGTGTCCGTGCCGCTGCCGCCGCATGAATGAGTCGGTACGCGTTGTGTGCCGGCTCCGTTGTGGTTTGCCGCAAGTTTTTAACTCACAAACAATAGGAAACAGTAGAAAGAAAAGAAGGCACGCAATGCGTCTTACGAGAAGCGTCTTTTAGCGAGGGCGTTGATCGCTTCCATTCTCCCCCCATGTTGTTGTCAATGGAAACTAAAGAGGATGCGTTTAGCAAGTACCAATACCTAAATAGAACCTGAGAACCTATTGTAGGCGGGCACGCAATGCGTCTTACGAGAAGCGTCTTTTAGCGAGGGCGTTCATCGCTTCCATTCTCCTCCCATGTTGTTGTCAATGGAAACTAAAGAGGATGCGTTTAGCAAGTACCAATACCTATTAAACAGAACCTGAGAACCTATTCTAAGCGGGGGTTCAAAAGACAGCATCGGTAGAAAAAGTCAATGAAGTTTATTAACGATAGTCGTCTTTTGAGATCGTGTTCTTTGCGTGTACTTAAAACCCTCAAATTACACACATGGTCGTAATGTTGCAGAGCATCAAAAACTGCTTTCGCGTCTTTTCTGCTGCAGCTGTATACAGCCGTAACATTATGAATTCCCACCATATTAAAGGCACATTTCCTTTATAGGCGTTGCGTGCACAGTAATTATCGCTTATCACGCTTGCCAATGCTGCACGTATTACACGTATCAGAAGCAAAGGTTGATGTAGGCTTGACAGCTCAAGTTGGGTTTACAATGATTCTCAGTCACTTTTCTAATAGCATAGCATATAAAAAACAACTAACTTGCATAGCTTAAGCGGAATTATTTTTTTTTACATCACATGTGCAGTTACAATCTTTCTGCGTTTGAGAAGTGGATCATAAATAATAATACTGAAAAATATTCGGAATTAATACTTAGGCCTTCTTCACTTCGTTTTGTGTTCACAAACCTTATCAGAAAAAAAAAAAAGATTGCTTGATTACTTTCGGGTAAAGAACTACCGGAAAGGAACCGCATTTAATTTTCTTGTTAACGAACCTAAGCTAATAGCAAACCATATTTCATTGTGTGATTAACGAACCTCAGAATAATCAATTGTATTACCCCCCTCCCCCAAGGAAAAAAAAAAAAAGCATTTCAATGTCATGCGTTGTCAATAGCGATAAAAGGCCCGTTTTTATTTCGTAGTGTGTCTCAGTACTCCTGTGCTTATTTCTAAGGATGTGCCTCTCTTAATGATTGCGATTGATGTTCAACTATTTCTTTCACGCGAGCTTGAACAGGAAGAAGCTAAATTTCAGGCAAGGAGACGAGTTTTCTTCCATGAGATGCAATCATTAAGACACATCTATTCACGAAAGTTGTGTGCTTGCTTATGTGCTAAAGAATTGTGTCCATTACATGAATCAGGCACTATACAAAACGGTTGAAATCTACTGAAAGTCGAACTTCGTTTTGTTTTTTGTTTTTTGTTCAATTTCATTTCAATTTTAAGCGGGGATAGACTAGAAATTAGTTTGTCTATACTGGCAGGATACATTACAGTTTTCCAGTACATGCTCCGCATTTAAACAGTCGCCATATTTTCGTGGTCAGAATCAGCTAATGGACACGTGATATATTATAAAGATGAAAATAGAAAACAACGAACACGCCATAGTATGTACAAACATTATGAACTTCAATGAATTAAACTTACCTGTGATATTCTGCATAAAAAACAAGCACGCCGATTAAATGATTTAATATAATTAATAGAGCACACAGCGATATCATGCATGGCAGATCAAATCAAGTTCAATTGGTGAGAAAGCTAAATGAAGTTAAAAAGTTGACTTCTTTTCGTTTCTCTTTCAATTCATGAAAACAGAATTACATTGTATATCTATTGAAGAGGATTGTCTCTGTTGCGAACGATCGCCATATATAGCACTGTTAGTCTCCTGCGCAAATCCGAATCCCTAAATACTTTGATTTTTGCTTGATAATGTAATAACCCTGCTTATAATTTCATAAAGGACTCGCAAATTCAAAGTTTCAAACCGTATACTAAAACATTATATTGTATACAGTGTATTTCAAAAAACATTTTGAATGCGTTGCGTGTTAGCATGTTAATAGCACCAATCTGCCTTTTATTTTCCGTACGTAAAGCGCACAAAAACGTAACCAAATGTTACAAAATACAGTGAAATGCATTGTACGGCGTGGTACTATCATTAGAAGTATATCCCATTCCTTATTACTTTTATTTGCTTGAACCAAACCATGTGTCATTTTCGTAGCGACATCACTAGGAATTAGAATGTATGAAGATAATCGTTACTCATTTTTTTTTGCGCTACTATTATAGCATTTACATTTTCCAACTTTTATTGACATGCAGTACTATGTTACTGTATTGTTACGATAACGAATGTTGATTATGAATTCAAAGACTGGTTTATTAATCGAACTACAAAGGTAATAGCTGTTTTGAAAGTAGTTCGATACGGTAAGTTCAAAACGCGATCGAAGTCATTGTCATAGGGGGAACTGATAGCTCTAGAAAACTTGTTTAGGCTAGTAAAGATTGCCGTATAGGCAATCTTTGTAGAAAGTTTTGACTTAGGCCGTCTTTTGAGTATTTTGAGAAATTTAATAAAGAATTATTTGTTTTGATTATGTCAAGAATTAGTTTGAACTATGAGAATAAAAAGGCGCGGTTACCCAAACAATGTCGTAGTTCGATTAGACAGTCATGATTGGTAAAGTGAATTCATGACTTCACTAATCCTTACTGAATTGATGATCACTTCTGTAAACCATCAGTTATCGTTATGTCTTGTAATCGTAGTCAAAATTCTTTTGAGCGATGAGACGAAAACCAACAAACAAAATGCCGTGTATCATCGCTCGAGATTCCAACATTTGGCGTCACCCGACCAACAATAAGTGACAAATCATGGAATATTATGTTGTGGGATAGCAGACTGTGTTACGATTTTTAAATGTTTCGAGCAATTGTTTTTTAAAAAAAAGAGAGAAAATCAGGCAAAGTTCAAGAAATTAGAAAAAAGCACGTAAATGCAGGCAATCATGTTTGATAATCAAAGTAAGAGATTACAATCGGCCGTGCGGATGTATATGATTGCCTTATTTACATGTCTGATTTCTGTAAACTATGTGATATTTAAATTTAAGTTCCCTTCCCTCCTTGATAGAAGTTTTGTTGGGTTTTCGCTATAGGCATTTATTAGGAAACGCTGTAAAAACGACAACAAATGCCTACTATACATCCAAAGATGACCTATACATACATGAAACACAAAAAAAAATCTCTACGTTCTGATATAAATCAACTGTTTGTTTGTTTGTTTGTTTGTTTGTTTGTTTTGAATTACCATGGTCTTTGTCGGGGGAAAGATGAAGAAAAGTAGTAGAGTGTATCACTCTCAAATCCGGATGATTGCGATAAGTGTGTATCCCCGCCCTTTCTATACAGGTAAACGATTTAAGCTTGGTATGCTATTATAAAAGCCTGCATGTGTCACGCGAAAGAACTGATTCCGTGATCACTTTTAGCCTTTCATAAAATTCACGTTTTAAGATGGTAACGATAGCTTGTAGGAGATAGAGTAAGTTAGCGTCACTGACTGTGGTTCTGAACACAAAAGGAGACTGAAAAATTCCTTTACAAATTAGAAGACATAATGCCGATCCTCCAACACTGTTGCCCCATTCCGTCACTGATTCTGCTATCAATGGCGAAGAAAGAATACTGGTTGCGTGATTATCCACCCCTTGATAGCAGGAAGTTTACCTTTCATTGTTTAAGGCTTCGTTGATGCGGGGTTTACTCGGATACAAGGCGTGAACATTGCCGTCCGAGTTCTTTCATTCGAAATTCCTCAGAATACGCAATTCAATGGGCAATTAGCGCTGCTACTTGGCAAAGCTGTTAGCCAACCCAATTCTTTGCAGACTTGACCTCTCATATGTCAGCTACACGCAATACACGGCAAACAGCTATCATTACAAACATTCTGATTAAAAAACAAAACAAAATGAAGAAGCACACTTTTGAGTAGCGACACAGCTTTCTGTCCCTTTCTCAAATAGGTCCTACTTCTAAAAAATACACAGATGACTAGAGTCGAATATCGTCCAAAGGGAACACGAGCTATCTGGGCATTAATAATGTTTGTCTTCCGATTTCTCTCCATGCCGTCACGGCCCAAACCATCATAAGAAATAAGGCAATAAGTTTCATTAACCAGGGAAATAATAGTACGCATTTTTATCATACATTTGGCGAATTATCACACAAATTGTCGACTTTATAAAAACGAAAATAATTGACAACTTAGGCCCTACTATATCTCCAGAGATGAACTTTAAACAGCAAGTCACATACCAGGGAACGAAAGTTATGATTATTTGAACAAATTCATTAATGAGGCCAATTAATAACCGTTGTAAAAGTACACACACGCATAAAAAGGTTTCGAGTTCGATAATTATGTGATCATTGTATTAGCTCATAGATAAAGTATCATAAATTTTGCGTGATCGTTCGTTGGAATTATTTTTTTTTTCAGTGCGATTTGTGCGTCATGTCAATCACCACTCATTGAAATGGAGTGCATGTATCAAACGAAACTCGCTGGTCATGCAATCAATAGCCTTGGTCAGCTCACTATTATTGCGTAATTCTATAGCCCTCGCCGCTTGGCCGCCGACGCCGCCGCGCGCACCATGCTTTGTTTTGTCTTCAAAGGGGTCAAGAGCAATGCCTCATTAGCATACACCCTAGCAACGGAGGCGGAGTCTCGATCTGGCAAGAACAATAGGTGCGAAACGCAACGCAAAGGCGAGCGTTCGAAAAAAATGTAACCGAAAAAAATTGTCTCAGAAAAACGGTGATTTGAGACACTTGTACTCATTTTCACACGCTGAAATTTTCTGTACAAACAGATAAAACATAAAGGAATCAAAATCCGTCATAAAAAAATTTTGACCCGAGTAGTGCTTCCCCTTCATTTTCGGCTCATTACGGGAAAACTCCCCGTGCGACTTATGACTCATTTTGTCGGAGCGCCACACATATCATCTCTTCTTCAGGATATCATCACTCGTCTACACACCAACCCAAGACGCATCTTTAGCCTCCCAGAGCAGAAGGATACCTATGTGGATGTTGATCTGGACCAGACCTGGGTTATCCCATCCGCCATGGCTCACACCAAGAGCAAGTGGACCCCGTTTGAAGGGCGTAGAGTCAAGGGAGCAGTCAGGAGAGTGGTGCTGCGAGGTGAAGTGGCGTATGTGGATGGACAGGTAACTCAACTTCCTGCATTGCTTTGATAAAGGATCTTCTGATGCCGTGGCTCTCAACCTTTTTCAACCCGAGGCCCACTTTAGCGCTTAATTTTTTTTTCTTTTAGTACCAGTGAAATTGAATACAGATCTCTTCTATTTCATTTTTGTCGAGCCTACCGGAGGTGAGTGGAGACTAAGGGATCGCCTGTGGCGTCTGTCCATCCGTCGTCCGTCCGTTCGTCGTCTGTCAGTAACGCTACAAAAACTTCAATAACTATTTACTCTAGGCTTCAATTGCAATCAAACTTCGAGGGAAGAGGGGTCATACAAAGTTTCACATTTTACCATATATGAAGGTCACCTCAAGGTCAAAGCTCACAGGCAGGGGTCAATGAACTGTAGGGCCCAATGATAAGTTTTTATGGTGCATTTCTATTATGGGTCATAACTTTTGATCCATAACTCCATTTGTGACCAAACTTGGATGGTAGATGTCCCTTGGGGAGTGGATGGTCACCACAAGGTCAATGGTCACAAGCATGGGTCAACAAACTTTTAGAGCCCAATGTTAAGTTTTTATGGCGCGTTTCTATTATGGGTCATAACTTTTGATCCATAGGTCAGTTTGTGACTAAACTTGGATGGTAGATGTCCCTTTGGGAGTGGATGGTCACCACAAGGTCAAAGGTCACAAGCAGGGGTCAACAAACTTTAAGGGCCCAATGTTAAGTTTTTATGGCACATTTCTTTTTTGCCATAAATTTTTACCCTTTTATATCTCTTTTTATCTGTTATATCTCTTTTTTTTAATCTGTTGTATCCCATTTACGTACAATTTCTCGTACGCGAATGGGCAAGACACATTATGGCACTTGCCTTGTTGATTGATATCATGTCCCACCTGCTAGACCTTTCCAGCCCACTCTTTAAGAAGCAGGGTTCGAACGGATATGTGAAAAACAATTCAACTTGCATATTTTCCTATGTCATGAGTTTAAGTCATGGTTAGAGTTGCTAGAATTGTAATTATGTGAAATTATCCATGTGATGCTCCAATGACTTAGCAGAGGGGACATTAAACATTTTGTCATACAGGTATTCTAAAATTGATAAGGGGATTTAGGTTACTGTCAGCTGATGAAGGAGCCAACATTCTGTCTCCCATTCTCTCTGATTTACAGGTTGTGGTATCCCCAGGGTATGGCAGAGATGTACGCCTCATGCCCGATGGCATTCCCCAGCCTGCACCCCTTTCTGTGCAGATCACACCAAACCCTCAGCCTTCCTCCAGACCTGCCTCACGCCCCTCCTCACGCCCCTCATCCCCCCACCGTATTGGTAGGGATGGAGAGACCAGGTTCCAGCTTCCACCCAGGGTTCACAGAGTGTCAGAGAGCATGTATGGTAGGTACCTTTTTAAGTTTTCCTCTTAATAGAATACTGGAGCTTTCTGTGCTACATTGTGTGGAAAGTGATCATCTTCTGCACTGTCACGTTGCTGTACTCTACAACAACATAAACCCTTATAAAAGAGAAATGACTTGATGCTCTCTTAGAAAAAAGAAAAGGGGCGGAGTGTGTGTGTTACAATCATGTATTCATTAGCACAGAACACAAATGGTCATTGCATCATCTATTTCAGAGACAGAAAGTTTGATATGTGACTAAGGCCTGGTGGCACTTGGCTTTAACCCTTTCAGGACGGTTTGATTTTGCTATTTAATACACATATCCCATGGACATCTGCCCGAGCATACTTGGGACTCGTCCTCAGTAGGTTAAAATGTAGCTACACAGCATACGGCTATGATTTGTTCAGTCCGTGGACCATGTGGCTGAGTCCGTACGTGTTAAAATCTAGAAAAAAAAAAACTTTGACTCTTGCACCTCTGCGTTTGAAGCTTTTATAGGCAATATGTGGCTATAATTTGGCTTTGGTAAGTCAACTGCTGTAGTAGCCAAGCTTCACTGACCATGGTGCATAAAAACAGTAATCCTTGTATAGTGTACATGTAATTGTATTTCATTTGATGAAGGATTACATTATAGAAACAGATTGATCTTTGTATTGTGTGCTCATAGGAATAGTTTGTACATTGTTTTCTTTGGTGGCAGGTGGGTTTGTAGAGAAGTGCATTGGGGTTTGTATAGTGATCACCAATTATTACTACTCCAGTGAAGGATATTTAGTTATCAGGAAGCATAATTTCTTCTGAATTCAGTCACAGAAGAAAAAAGGCCCCACATCTGCAGCAGTAAACAAGGATGCTCATTTGGTACATGGCCATTGAATGATTCTTCCTAGAAAGCAATCTCTGATCACATGGATACCCACATCAGGCACTAGGATAACAAGTACATTGTTTTCTCCATTGGTACAGACTCTAACTTGATGTCACCGCCTGTGGTTCCTTCTGGGAGTGGACGTGCTGGTTTCTACACCTCCCCTCAGGGGGCCGTTTCCCCGTACTCCCATGGCGATGCACCCCCACTCACTCCCCTCCAACCAGCTCCCACTCTCACTACATCAGGGCACTCTTTGGCTGGAAAGCACATCCTGAGTGCAGCTCAGATGACCAAGGAACAGGTGAATCTTACACTCTTATGATCTCTTATCAAACTCAGTGGAATCTGACTTACAGAATTATGATGGTTTAGAGACCCAAGTATATGACATTGCTTTATGTATGTATATTCTTGTTGTGAAGCGAAAGAAATGGGAATTGTAATTGGTTTGTGTGAATATTTTATGCAGCACATTTGTGTAGAGTTGACTTTTTTTCTCTCTACTGTCTGCTCATTTGCTGTGTTTAATGCATATGTATCGTGAAGTTTCACAGATGTGCACAATGATGTGTGTCACATGATATACTGTGAAACAAGAAACATTAGTGGCATGAATCTTTAGCAAATTGGAGCCAACAGCCTCTTTTTTTTTTTTTCTTTTTTTTTAAATGTTGGCATATCACTACTGGCGTTCACTGCATTGTGTAGACAAACACATTCACGTGCATTTTATTTTCATGACGCTTTTGCTTCTCGTGAAATTCACCAAAAAAAAAATCAAAACAAAGCAATTGTGGTTTCACAGTAATTATGGAAAATCAGGTTTTTTGTTTTGGGGTTTTTTTTACATGTTGGAAGAACACTTAGTGGCAATAATTGATTTTGATAGAAAATTGTCTGTGCATTTTTGTGTGACACCCTTATTAAGTGTTAGGTAGGGTGCTGTTTACATATCCTCTTTTGTTAACATTGAATGGATTATTAGTTCGTAACCTGTCATGTGTTTATGTACTGTAAAGCGAAGATTATATACATCAATGCCTTTCAGACAAACTATGCTGAGGAGATATTTAGATAAATTTTGATTAGTTGCAAGCCTCTGTTTACATCCACCTTCTGTCCAGTGCTTGGTAGATTCAACTCATTGTGTCTCATGTTCACACTGACTATTGCTACAAGCTCTGAACATTTTCATTTAAAGTCATATTTTACTAAAGAATTTCAGGTGAAAAAAATCTGTTGTGGGGAGATATTGCATAAAGATTCCACTCTGATGTTTTTATAACTTACGTTGATTTTTTGCACTATGTCAAGAAAATGTATTACTTAACAGTGGACTCCAAGTATCCAGAGCCAAGTACAACTTATTCATCCTCTAGCAAAAAGAAAAATTTGGATTAAAAACATACAAGCGAACAAACACAAAAGTAGCTGAATGGAATGTGTCTTTGTGTGCTGCATGTTGTCATACATGTCCACATTGTTTCATATTAATTGTAGAAAAAGATGGATTGGGCATGTAATTGTAGACTAAAGCTGTCTTGTTTAGTTGGTCTACCAAAAATGCCTGGATTCCTTGTTGACTAGATCTATTACTTCTTCTTTTCCATAGCTTCATTATCTCTTCAATGTGGCCCACAACATGCGTATGAGTGTACAGAAAGATAAGGTCCTGGACCCTGTGCTGAGGGTAAGTTTGACTGGTTTCTACACAGGAAAATATTGTTTATCATCAGATATTTGTTCAAGCAATGATGTTTGATAAAGTCAGGTTTCCATATTAAACTTTCATTCAAATTGTCTGTTTACACTATCAGGAATACACACTTTAAAATCCACAAATATGACAGTGTTACTAACCCAAATCATGTTGGTATTTATGGTGTGTGTTCAGGGCAAGGTGATCAGTCTCATGTTCTATGAAGCCAGCACCCGCACTGCAAGTTCCTTTGTGGCCGCCATGCAGCGCCTTGGAGGTAGTGTAATCCACTTCAATGCCAGCACATCATCACACCAGAAAGGAGAAAGTTTAGCAGGTAAGGGCAGTCTCCTTGGTCGTGTTAGCTGCCTTTCTCACATTTTGTCAGTCTGTTTTCAGTCAATGTAGTGCACGATAGCTCCTCACAAGCAAACCAAGCTTTTGTAAGCCATCTTTTTTTTTCTTTTGCAAGCCCTTTTTTTTTTTTTTTTTTTTTTTGTGGACCAGGTATATATTGTACTCTATGAAACCGTGCAGATTAGTTCATATGTTCTCACATATTCCTCTACATAAAGATACTGTTCAAATGATGGCAAGCTATTCAGACGCTTTGGTCATTCGCCATTCTGAGCCTGGGAAAGTGGAAGCATCAGCCAAGGTGTGTCGTAAGCCAGTCATCAATGCTGGAGACGGGGTGGGGGAGCACCCAACACAGGCCCTCCTGGATGTCTTCACTATCCGAGAAGAAATCGGCACAGTCAACAACCTGACTGTATGTATAACAAAGGATCAATCTCCCCTCAAACTGACTGTTTTAACTATACATCTTCTTTTTTTTTTATGTTCAATGCAGTATATTGTTTAAACATAAATGAGAGTATGTAAGTGGTGACTCCTTTTTTATTGTTTTTGTTTTGTTTTGTTTTGTTTTTTGTCTTCTTTTTTTTTAATCATGGGAAGGGGGATTGGTGTAATGTTCTCATATAATGCATTTTGTGACTGTCATTCATGATAATGATATCATGTTATGTGTTTTGCTCTGTTTGCTCTGTTTGACTCAGTGATGCCTGAAGTGCTGTCAAGGAAAAAGAAAATTAGACAGGAACTGTGTTTCTACCTGTATATAGAATGTTATTTTTTTATGAAAGATTTGGTATATACTGTACATGAGTGTGTTTCTAGACTCAATTGACATTAAATGAAGGGTGTGTCTTGTACCTTGTGTGTCCAAGTTGTAACAGTGGTTGTTTAAGTACTTGATGTTTTACTAATCTTCCTCTTCAGGTCACCATGGTAGGAGACCTAAAGCATGGAAGGACAGTGCACTCCCTGGCCCGCCTTCTCACCCTCTACAAAGTCAGTCTGCGCTATGTCTCTGTGGACAGCCTGAAGATGCCTCAGAATATCCGAGACTATGTAGCCTCCAGGGGAATCCCCCAGGTGAGTTTCAAGGGAAAGCATTTGCAGAATTTTTCCAGTTTTTGGTTATATTTGGAGTCAAGTTTTCTGGTGTGGTTTTGAGCTGCAATGCGATTTTTTATCATGTAGAAGTAGTTAAAAAGAACATTGATTAAAGTGTAATTTTGTCTTATGTGTGTTATATCTGCTTTCATGTGCATTTTGTTACTAGAATGAAACCACTTCTTTTCTTCTATTTTCAATCTTGCATGGGAGAAGGGAGTGAGGCTGGGAACGAGACCAATTAAAATGGGTGAACCATTTCCCGGTAAACCAAAGCTTCATTGTATTTTGGTAAAATCCTGTAGGACATCTTGTCTTTCATTGACTTTGTGTTTATAATGCTAATGACCCGACCTGGTTGACATTTGACCCCTGTAGGAGGAGTTCTCTAGCCTGGAGGAGGCCCTACCAGACACAGATGTCCTCTACATGACCAGAGTACAGCGAGAGAGATTCCACAGTGAAGAGGAGTATGAGAAGGTCAGCCAAGCTACCCTAAGATGGGATGATTATGATGATGCTACTGCAGGGTGCTACATAACTTTTTTTTACCACTTGCTCAGTCGGGAAAGCAGATTTTTCAAATTGTTGCAGAACACTTGCTGGAACATTAATTTTACTGGCCCGAAAAGAAAGTCCAATAATAAAGAAAATGTTAGAGAAAATCACTACTATAAGTCAAGGGCTTAATGAAACACAATCATTTGAATGTACATCACACTTTAGAGTAACAAACTTGGTTCGATCAAGAGTTGGTGTTATATTGCATTGGGGCTTCTTCTTGTAAATTAAACATGTGTTGGAAAGTTGCTGAAATGAAATTTTAGTGCATTGCATCATGAAACAGTCATTATCATTGGACTTCTGTGTGATCAATTTTGTGGGCTTATATGGAGGAAAAAGTGAGAAAAGCGTGGCTTCAAACCTTTTCTCATTGTTCCAAAACACTTGCCCAACTTTGATTTTTACTTGCCCTTGGCAGTCAGGCAAGTGCTTATGAAGCACCCTGCTATTGATTCTAATGATTTCGGTCTTAATGATGGCGATGGTGTTTTCAATTATGAGGATGACGATGGTGATGATATAGATTGTGAGATCACTGTGGTCATCATGCCAGACTTTGTTTAATTATTGTTTATGCCATTTTGTAAGTGGCAGCTCTCGTATCTTTGTCATTGGTGATATTGCAATGTAGTAACTACACCTACCATAGGAACGTAAGAGATAATCAAATTCTGTACAACATAGGCATGGTTATAAGAAGCACAGTATTGACTGCCCATTGTCTGTCTGTCTCTCTCTCTCTCCTGTTTTAGTGTAATAATCGCATGGTCCTCACTCCTCACATCATGACCAAGGCTAAAGAGAAGATGGTGGTTCTTCATCCATTGCCCAGGGTTAATGAAATCAGGTGAGTTCAAAACTTCACCCATGACAGACTGCAGTATTTTTTTACTTCAAAGGTTATGTATGATTTGCCTTATATTTAACAATGATTGTGACCTTTCCTTATTTATTTATTTTTTTTTATTTTTTTTTTTTATGTGATCATCATGTTCATTGCCTGGTAAATGTCACACTGTTGACTTGTGGAATGGCCTACCATTATTGGTATATGCTTGTGTATGCAGTTTAACCTGTAGCATGCTCTATGATGTGTGAAAAGAAATGTTTAGTATCTTTTTAGTATCTTATCCAATGCTTTCATGTATTGTGTCATTACTTACAACTAACTGCCTTTTGAGTAGGCTTGGATGAGGGCTGGGGACATTTTACACTGTCACCAATTACACTCACTACATTCTCCTACTGATAGTTTGTGCATTAGATCAACAAAATCTGCCACTTCCATGTTTATCAGTATACCATGGTGACTGTCAGTGAGGATGGACAACATTTCTGACCATAGAGTTAGAGTGTAATTTTTGCATGGTCTGACTTTCTCTTCTTCTTTGACAGTCCTGCTGTGGACTCTGACCCCCGAGCAGCATACTTCAGACAGGCAGAGTGTGGCATGTATGTCAGAATGGCTCTTCTGGCCATGGTGCTTGGCAGAGCGTAGTCACTGGGGTGCTTCTCTATGAGCCGACTTGAAAGGTTTCATCCTTCCAGCGCCTGGTGTATGAATGGCAGACGGAACACATAGTCTCAATGGCAAGTGTAGCACTTGACCTGGTTCTGAATTTTTTTGTCTCTGTCTCTGTCTGTTTTCTTCCTGTGATGGTGCTCTTTATTCATGGATTGTCCTTGTCCTACTGTAGCCCCCTCTAAAAGTCTAGATTTCTTGTGACTCCACAATTACTGATATATTTTCATTATAAGTATGGGACCATTCTTGTGTGGAATGGGTCAAAGAATGAATCTTTACAACTTTCCATGTAAGATTGATGGAGACTCACTCTGAGTGAAGAACTTATAGGTTGTCTGTATGATTGGACAGATATTGAAACACAGTATATGCATTACACCAGTATTGTTTATTCGTGGAACCAGTGTGTACATTTTTGTATCTTGATATACATACGTTATAACTTTTTGTTCAGGTGGCTGAAAGATTAAATTGAAATATGGAAGATGTTACAGTGTGGTGGAGAGGTAATGATGTTTTGATATATTCAAAGGGATTTGAAATCAGTATGGTGTATTACTGGTGAAAAAGAATTGCACTAGCTAGTGGAGAGGGTCTTGTTAAGTAAGGTATATCACATTCATTTTTATGTCATTACATGCTATTTTGTACTGAAGGAAAATTTCAGTTGCACTCAATGAAACTATATGATTTCTCACAAATTTTGTAGCTAATCATCGCTTTCCATTTGTTATGTGTGAATGGAAATTTGGATCATAAGCTTAACAAAATTCAAGTGACAGTTTGACTTTCGTGATATCATTCAAGCAAGAGTCCTATGTAAGTATGACCCATGTATTGTACTTTCTGAAGCCATGATTTGTCTGTCTAATGATGTTGTTCTAGGAATGCTCGTAGTTGTGTGTATAGATTAAGATACCCAAGTACATTCAGACAGGATCCAAGAAAATGGGTAAACTAAATTATTGGATCACAACTTTTGAGATGAAGCAGATAAGATGAGCAAAGAGCCTCACAGCTGAATAGAGAGGATCCTTCATGCTGTCAAATTTTACATACAGGGTAAAGGCAGAAATATGTATTATCTGCCTTAATTTGTTTGCTTTTGTTTACTTGCTTTTTTTTTTTGTAATTTCTTGATGGTGTTTATAGCTTATGGCCTGGAAATCTGTCAGATTTTTGGCCAGTTTTCTCTTAAGGGCTGTGTAATTATTCTTGATTTGAAGTTACTGCGATACTTTGCATGCAATCAGAGGCCAAGCCCTGTGTGTGTATCATGTGAATAACCAATATGAGTCAGTCGATATAATCGTTTGTTGAGTGTGTAATTGTGTATGTATAAAGCTGAACATCATTGCCTGTGGAATGATACAATGTTCCCAAGAATGTTTACATAAATGTTGTAGAAGAGAAAACATGAAGAGTGTATGCTTTGAGTTTGTGAAGAATGTGTCTTTAATCTGGACTTACGAGATAAAATTATTAATATTATAGTAATTCAATTTGGACAAATATAGTGAAACAACATTGGCCTTGCTGTACTTAATACGTGAGTTATCAAAGGAAGATCTCTTCTTGTCCTCACCCCCACCCACTCGGACACATGATGTAATGCATCTTGTCGCACAAATTTCTACAAGTACAATTTGTATGTGTACCATACAATCAAGTCATGTCAGTTATTAGTCATAGGTCAAGACATCCACAATCAATCTTTAATTTTGAAGGAGAAAAACTTCACGTTAACCAGATTGCAACGCTAAATTCACTACTGTATTGAATTACATGGTGTAGGAATGCCATGCTGTATCTTTTTGTGTTGATTTTATGTTTACAAACCATAAATAACATGGAACAAGATTGATACATGTACTTTCATATACTGTAATTTTGTTGACCTAATTACGTTTGTTTCTCTTACCTATTAACAGCTTCTTCTTCTTGATTTTGCAAGTTGTTGGTTTTTTGGGGGGTTTTTGTTTTGTTTTTTTGACAAAGTGTGTACAGATGATTTTCAGGATGTACTGTACAATATTATGGTATGACATAATCACATTTGACAATGTCTGTCTCTTTTGGGTTCAGGCACACATTCGTTTATTTTGTCTTGTATCCTAGGCCTTTTTTGATTTGCTGAAGAAGGTTGCCACAGAAGAGTGAAGGATGTTGGGCTCAAGTTGGCAAAATCATGGACAATGTATCCTCATTTGTGGTGTTTATCGGAGAGCCTGTTATTTTGAATTGTAGAGGTTGCCACAACGATTCTCTTGCTTTCTTTTCTATGGAAGCTCTAATGCTTGGTGTACACATATTTTCAGACATGAGTCTTTTTGACCCACTTTGACCCACTTAGATCCACAAGAGGTGAAGATGGGGAACAAGACATCTGACAATATTGTATTGACTCATAATATACCAGTACTCATCGCAGTGAATCTTGTTATTTGTATGTGCAAGTAACAAGTATGGCCATTCACAGGTAAATCACTGATCTGAATGCATGAAAGGAGCAGAGAGAAACTGGGGTGGAGGAGGAGGAGGGGGAAGATGGGCATGATGGCACTGGGGTGTGCTAATCCAAGAATACAAGAATTTTATTTTGAAGCTTTTTTGTGTGTGTGTTTTTATCAAAGGATACAGGGCACAAAGACGCACAAATAATTTTTGAATGAAAAGGTTGTATTACATTACATACATTGTATAACACTTTGCACATGTTTATCTTATGTTTGTGCTTGCTTATTCCTTCTCTTCCCAGTAATAGTTGCATCATTAAAACAAAGTGTACATCATAATAGAGCATGCACCGCTTTAGCTGGAAATCGTTGACATGTGCTATTATATATGTATATATATTTTTTTTTTTTCATGTATTTCCTGCTTCACCTTTTGAAAGAGTTGATTAGGTTTATCCATTCTAATTTCCTCAACTACTTGTCAAAGACAAGACAGGAATAGACAACATGTACATGTACAAATGGGAAGAGTTGTCGGGTGGACTTAGCAACACTGCAGGGTATAATAACCTGAAAGCATTTTTGTTCAAATATTTTCTTTTGCCTGCGTTTGAAGTGTGTATCAACATGATTTACATCATAATAATTGCACTGTCAAATTTTATGTGTAATCTTAAGTTATACCTAAAATTATGTCAAATACGGTGCACTAATCTTGCATTTCTGCTGTCAGGCTATCTCTGGTAATGCTTATGTCAGACATTATGGTGTCATGTAAGAAGATGACACCATAATGTATGTTAAACTCTCTGCCTCTCTAAATATGTCTATAAGACGGTGCTGGAATAAAATTTGTGTGAAAAAAAAAGATGGAGACCTGGTTCTGTGATTCCTAGCTCTGTGTACAAGAAGTGATAACTGCTTAGGTTAATTGCTCCCATTTTTATACTATCAAATAGGATCGTAAACATTTTGAAATTTCCACAGAATTTCACATTGCATATACATGTAGGCCTACAATATACTACATTGTAAGTTTTACACATTTGTACCAGAGAATTGTGACATGATGATATACAATTTTATATAACACCTAAATAGATCCTTGTCATTGGATTAGTTGTTTGACATTGATCATTCGTTCCAATTCACTATGATGTTATCATCCGTGCAATTTTGGATCCATACGATTTGCTCCATTGCACGCATGCCGAGAGCCCGGCACACTAAGGCCCGAATTCACGAAGGTGGTACAAATGAAACCATGGTTTAAACCATGGACAAAAACCATGGAGCGCCAAGTGTCGCACGGAATATTTCGTTACGAAATTGATCATTTCGTCGACAAAATGACCGTTTCGTTAACAAAATTATCATTTTGTGGACGAAATGTTCATCTAGTTACAAAATGTAGTCATTTCTTAACAAAATAATCATTTCATCGACGAAATGAATGATTTCGTGACGAAATATTCCATGCAACACTTGGCGCTCCATGGTTTTTGTCCATGGTTTAGACCATGGTTTCATTTGTACCACCTTCGTGAATTCAGGCCTAAGCGTATAAAACGTTTGCGTTTGCAGTGTGTGTATGCAACAGCACGCTAGCATAAAGCGCTCAGTGAGCAATCTCAGATTCTCTCTTGTTTCTAAATATTATTATTAAAACTTCATATGACAAGGATCTATTTCAGGCGTTACATGAAACAAATAATACAGTTTTACATTCGTGCAGTTGACAGAATATTTCATTCCGTGAAAGATGAAAGATGAAATCTTTGATTCAGCCGAGCAGCCGAGTTGAATGGACCATTTCATCTTTCACCTCATAAAATATTCTGTTCATTGCACTCATAAACATTCATTATTTGTAGGATATACAGTTCAATCTTTTGCAGCGGCTACTGAAAAATCCCCCCCCCCCCCCCCCCGAGGAAAATCTCGTAAAAATCCTGTACAGAGCAGCGGCCACCTGTCTAATGTCGTCAGCAGCTACCAATTTTCTTTCCTGTGGTAGATTTAAACTGTATTGCGGCCAGAGACCCATACAGAGCCACAGCCGAGCCAATAGTTCAGTGTGTTTTTATGCCTCTGCCACGAAGTGGTGCCGAAGGCATTATGTTTTCGGGTTGTCCGTCCGTCCGTCCACATTCATTTACGTGATAACTTGAGTAATATTGACTGGAATTTTACCAAACTTGGTCCAAGTAAAAGTATGATGGGGCAATTACTTGATTAGATTTTTGGTGAAATCGGCTGAAGGCAAAGGTCAACGTCAAATCATGAAATTGTATCTGTTTATGCAATAACTCAAGACTGGATCGAGCAAATTTCACCAAACTTTGTCCAAGGATGATATAGGATGGGACAATTACTTGATTAGTTTTTGAGTGAAATCGGACAGAGGTCAAAGGTCAAAGATCAAGGTCAAATCCTAGAATTTATGTTTCCGTGATAACTCAAAACTAGTTTTATAGTGGAATTGGCAAGAGGTCAAAGGTCACGGTCAAGGTCAAATGCTATTAATGTTGCTATTTCCCCCATATCTATGCAATGCCCAAAGGTATTTTCTTGACACTTAGTGTAGACATATACTACTGAGTAAAGATTCTCCAGAGAGAGTTTCATCTCATAAGGTCAAAGGTCAGGTGAAAATGTTACAATTTCTCTTTTCTCACAAATGGTTCAATGTATCTTCATGGAACTTGGTACACACACATGTGCTGACTGGTAGGGATTATCTAGGGAATTTAGGGGTCAATAGTCAGGGTCAAAGGTCAAGGTCAACTCCTCAAAATTTCACTGTTTATTTTATACTGTAATTACACTTTTTCTTCATACCTTGAAAATTACTCGGTGCATAAATTTAATATAAGGGTCGGTCAAAAGTCAAGTAAAAATCCTCAATTCCCCAAATACATGTACCTGCACTCTTAGACAATTATAGCAAACCTAGTTCAAGGAAAGTGAACATTCAAAACATTTCTGACAAACCTGTCATTTCAACATTTTGCCAGCTAGGTGAAACTGTCATCACACATTGTGAAGACATTGTACTATACACTTATTGGGAAAATCATGCATTATGGCGGAGGCATACCAGTCGCCATAGCGACATTTCTAGTTCTGCTTTGCAGCTGTACCGGTCATAGTTCATGGCTGACAGTTTAGTGATCACTGCTGCTGCAATCATCTGCCATTCAGGCATACATGTAATCATGAAAAACTTGCATGCTCTACATACATTAACGTACCTACAACACAACTCGGATTAATACTGGCATTGTTAAATGCATGAAACGCGCACGTAAGTATACAGAATACACATACATGTAAGTGCAATGTGTGTGTATGTGTATATATATATGTATATACATATATATATATATATATATATATATATATATATATATATATATATATATATATATATATAGTGACATTAATGTACTTAACCAGAACATGGCAGGGCGGTGCAAGGACAGTTAACTATATTGGCTTTCGGGCGAAATGACCTTCAGAATCTACAATGACAACAACATATAAACAAAATCAACCTCCATGTCAAATCGGGTAAAATCGAGCTTAGTTAAGATTAGTATGATTTTACGCCGAGGTTGATTTTGTTTATATGTTGTTGTATGTATATATATTCATTTACACTAACAAGACAGATTGCCGTGATTTTTTTTTTCCAACACGAAGTAAAGAAATTTTATTGACTCGTTAACAATATTTCCAGTGTGATATCTGAGCTGATCTTAAGTCTCCCTTCCAAAAAACAAAACAAAACAAACCAAAACGAAACAAAAACGAAAAATGAAAAAGTTCCCATATTTGTACATGCAGGTTTAAAAAAAAAAAAAAAAAAAAACAGCCATCAGGTCCATGACAATTTTGATTAATACGACTTCCGAATGCAACTGTTGCACGTTGCATTTCCGTTCTCCTCCCAACATACAGTGGTCTGTGTTACGCTAATACATTGGCTTATTACATACAACATTACATCTGAATCGGGCAAATAGAAAAAGAGAAAAATTTTACTTTTCCTTGGGGAGGTATTGCGAAACATTGTACGAATGATTTCGTATGAACACCATCCTAAAGAATTTCATTTCAGCTTTAGTGTCAATCCAAGGTAAAACCAGGAGCCGCGGAACATTTTCATGTGTTTGACCAGCCAACACCTCCCCCCCCCCCCACGCGTTCCGCGGTGTTTGACATATACGGTATAAGAAATACAATCGAATTTACACATTGATAACTTTCAAAAATGATTACACAATCGAAATGCAATTTCAGGGTATATTATTATGTTACCTACGTCTTGCCGAAAACCCCAGTGAATATGTTTCAGTGTCCACAAAAAGAAAAGAAAAGAACAAAAGATTTGGATACTTGTAATGGATGCGATTTTTTTTTCTCTCTTTTTTTTTCCCAAGTTTAGCCCTTTGATGTTCTTGGCATCCATTACGAATGAAAATATTTTTCTCATAACTTTCAGGGCAGCAAACAAATTGATTCAAATTTTGTGTATATAATGTCAATACGGAAATATATAGATATGCAAAAATGAAAACATTATTGTTCATGATCATCTCGATGTAAAAAACAAAACAAAAGAAAACCAAACAGAAAGCCAAAAAGAAGGAAGAGTTCAATCTAGTTTTCCATGGCTTTAAATTGGTTTAAGATCTTTTTCAATCATTTATTTTTATACCCTACCAACACTTGGAAAACTCGGGAATCAGCTTCTGTTTGATGTTATTCATTTTTCATTTCTTTAGTTGGAAATGAACAGAACAAGCGGTCTCTTTTTCAAGAGGTATTTTGTGCGAGAATACAGTGAACAACTTGGTATTTGTAGGACGTGAACACAATGGTCAATATGTTTCCTTTGAAAACTTGGACGGAATGCTTTTCAAAGATCCCAATTTCTCTGTGACCACTGATGCAAATTGAAAGAGGTTTTCTACAAGATGTAGGTAATACCATCAGTTATGATTTCACATCTTGGTTAGATCGTTGCAGAAATCAACCTTTTTTGACATACGATACATGTTAAAATGCCACACATCAGATTATAACTCAAGGTAAGTTGTTGGCAAATCTACCAACATCGATGAGAATAAAGTAAAAGGCAGACTAAAACATTTCAGATAAATTATTGACTGAGACTGATTTCAGTATAAACTTTGAAACATGAAAGACTGGGGCTCCAGATTCTACATAGACTGATATATTCAATGTGTTTAGTAAAATAATAAAAAGTCGTACTATTCTGGTATTTACAATAAAATGCATCAAATTGCAAATACATATAGTTTCGGATAAATGAAATTGGATAGTATGGCACAAAGAAAGGGAGACAACTCTAAGGGGATACATCAGCAACATTGATATTCCTCGAGTTGCATATACTGACGCGAGTAATTCTTTTGATGCGAATTACTGACACCTACACAAAAGCAGGAATATAAAACCCTTACCAGTCTCGTTCATCTAAAATTGAGAAATATGTAAATCGGTAACTTCGTATAAAGTACGCAGAATTCGTTTTTCGACCAGCAGGCATATCACTACGACGTGATGTTCATAAATTGTTGACCTTCAAAATAATGCCCGCAAGCGGATCTTATCTTGAAATCAAAGGTAGTCTCTTTTGCTAATCGTGCAGACTGGAAAAAAACAAACAACAACTTTAGATAATTAACATCACAACGCAAAGCTTCATATCACGTTTTACAGATCTGATGATGACAGTTATCCAAGAAAGTTGTCGTCCTCCAGTTATCTCACGAATACCTGTATGTATATATATATATATATATATATCTGGTTTTGTGTGCTTACACGAGGAAAAAAAAAAAGCTTAACGTAATGTAGATGTTTTACTGCACAATGCAGTATGAGGCTGAAAATAATGTGTTAATTGTATTTCCGGTGAATAACCGAGTTTGGACCTAATGTTTCACATAGGAACAAGATACTCAGTTTGCGAACCCGGAGCGAGAGTTGTATACCGTTCCGTTTGGTCCCCACTCTGAAGGAGATCCTGGTATGTTTGTTTGTCCGATTTGGTCAGGGACTGGTAAGGTGTTCCCGCGGTCTCACTCTGGAGTTCTTCGTATTGTGCTTCCTCCATGCCAGTTGGGTTTCGTTTTGGGAGTTCGGGTCCATTGCCAGATGTAGGTGCGTAATAGTAACCACCATCGATAGTGGCATATCTGTGGATATCGTCTGCTGATGGCTGTGCTGGTGTATTTGCGGTCAGCACAGCCACGTTGTCGACACTCTTGCTGTAAGCAGCATTCGATGCTGCCGTCACTCTCTGGTTACCATTCACTGCAGTTGGATTCTCCTTAGTCTGTTTAACCCTGCCAGCACAAAAAGTTACGTTTAGATATGATTATTTTCATTCGGTTGACGAACTGCATGCTCGACATATGGTTTGCTTGACATGGACCTAAAAATAGCTTTGCATTTAGCAGTCTTTTTCCATAAATTTGAGGAAAAGTGAATCTTTTAAAACATAAAAAGGTATTAACAACCTTATACTCACAGGAGCCCTATACACAGAACTAAAAGTATACCTCTACAACTATGACATGTGACTCTCTTGCGTTGCACTTAATAACGAAAAAAGAGGACAGAATACAAGCTACCAGTTCTTCGATAAGTGACCAAATTTTTAGTCATGTTCTTTCTTGGAGTTTATCATTTTGCCGGCGTTGGTTTGTTTGTCTGTCTGTTTGGGAAATAACGCGAAAGTTATGAACAGATCTGGATGACATTTTCAGGAAAAGTTGATAGTGATACAATTAGGAACAGATGATACTTTTTGATAGAGAACCGACTTTGCGACCCTCATAATACAGAGCCAGATGTTGTTAGCGAGGGCTGGTCGGCAGTGAGTGTATGTTTTCATTGTCAAGGAATCTAGTCATGTAGATGATATTAATGTAGGACTATAATACAGGGTGGAAATCACAATAACGGGTTAAAATAAGATTTTTGTGGAGGTCTGCACTCTTTGAAAGCTTTTCTAGTTGATTGATTTTTTTTTAAGAAAGAAATTATGGCCATGTGCTTTTATGGTTTCGTTCAGAGCTCGAGGCAAACACGGTCTGTCCGACATCTTACCCTCTCTTCCTGGCACAGATAATACAGATGACACCAATTAGAAGTAGCACCACAACTCCTGCTCCCGCCCCGATCCCGATATAGAGAGCTGCAGGGAAATGAAGATTGACACATAAATATTTAACACATTGAAGGATCTCATTTTGAGTAGTTACGACGTTCTCTTGGTTACTATAAGAGGGAGGGGCGCTAGTTTCAGTAGCTGAGTAAAGTAGAACAACAATGTTTTTAGAATTAAAACTTAGAAACACTGGACATACGATGTCACTTCCGAGAGGGGAGAGGGAATGGAAGGATGTATTTAAAGGTGCACTACCTGTATTAGACGCGACTACCGGTGGATCTGTCGATGCTGGGCTAGTGTTATCGTAAGAGTCGTATGAGCTGTACATTGAGAATGAAGACGTCCCTTCATACGGAGCTGTGACGAGATAAATGATAATGGAAGGACAAAAAGAAAGATGTTAGACAGCCTAATCTAAGATGTACCTTCATTACAGTGAGTTTTCCGTTATTTATGCGACACACCAAATTAAATTGACTGCAGAATATCAGTCGGCCTACATCTATTTCTCCAAAACAATGCAACTTTAAAATAGCCAGACACTTTGTCACAGTAGGTCATAATAACAATCTCTGTCATAGGGTCAACTGACAGGACCTGAAGTTATCGACATTACAATTAACATTGCAGCAAAAGTATTGACACTAGACGGATGAAACAAACTGTAATCTTTTGCAAAAAGAAAAAAAAATATTGCTACGAGAAAACAAAAATAGAATGACGCCAATTGTATTTACAATATTCTATGTTCAAGGGAGGGATGCAATTTTATTGAAATAATTATCAAACTTTGTATTGTGTTGGTAAGAGAAAGATATCAAAATTTATATGTCAATTTAAATTACATTCAAAGGCCATCATTTATACCTGATGACGAATCCAATTCCAGTGTCTTTGTCTTAGAATTATCAAACACGTAACGTTTGACATTGAAGATATTTAATACGCTACATATTGAATGAGTCATTAATTGAATGTTGTTATCTTGTTCAATGAGTTGCATTTCTATAGCCTACGATAAATCGTATTCAAAGCAACTAAACATGATATGGAACTATGTGAAAGTGAATATGTATCTGTAAATCTGATATACGTACTCCATAGATGCACAGTGACGACAAACTGGCCCCTGCTTGAAGGAGAGGAGGTATACAAAATGACATGAAGAACGTCATCCGCGGCGGAATACCCAGGCATGAAGATGCCCCGTCGACCGGACATTCCGAAGAGGGTGATGTTAATGAGACCCGATTCAGAGTATATTGTCACGTAGTCATTGTTATCAAGGCGATAAGAGGCCACTAGCTCGAAATCAAGTGCGCCATCTGTGTCCATCCGGACTTCCCAGTGACATTCGTCGTCACCGGTATACCTTCCTGGAAAGTTCTAAGGTGTCAGCAATAATACGAAAGAGAAGAAAACAGTTAAGGCTTGGTGACCAGGAATGTGGCAAAAGCATCATCGCACTCCTTGATCACATTACCTCAGGTTTGGTAGAGAAAACTACACTGTTTCTAAACTTTTATCTACTTTTACCCTCGAAGGCATCGCCTGCAATGGTATTGAATATTGTACAACTAGCGTGAGATATAATGTGAGAGCTTGTTTGCGAAAAAAAAATATATGAAATGGAGGGCCTTGACGTTCAGTTTATACATGGCTGTATAAAGGACTTCTTTAAGGTTGCACCGGTGGAAAAGCAACGGTTCTGTGAAGGCAGAATAAACAATCATCGGAGTAAATAACTGCAGTACACAAACGTACAGAATAGATTATCTCACTGCGACAGAAATGACGTTAACGTTCCCTAAACTGCTCGACTTCAACAATCTATAGTACTCCAGAGGACCATGTACAATTTGGTGTTTACTGCTATCCGAACGTATTGAAATACCTCAATTAATTTTTTCATACATGGTCGATATCACTCTAATTTGCGCTGTCTGCCAACTATGTCTTGTTACTGAATAACCCCGTTTTGCATATTACTATAACGGAGGTCAAGAAATCAACACCACTTGCAACCAGTTTATATGCTACTGATGCCCTACTTCGACAAAACACGCTATATGAATTTGATCTTGGTTCAATGTGGATTCACAAATACCTCTAATAGGGAGTATCTCATACACATACTGATATCTGAAGTATTGACCATTCAAGGCTAACTGGATTCATGTCGTATTCGCCTATCGTTTCTTGCAGTATATCGCCTTTACTAATTTCAGACTTGTTCACAGTTCTCTACATGTGGAGTGCGTACATGTTGATCATCTAAAACTGGTGACAATGAATAGTGAATGGTGCGGAAATTGAATTTTGGCTCAGTGGAACAATCATTTTAAGAGAGTAAAACCCCTAAAGATAATGATTTTTTTTCGTCAAGAAAAAGAAAATCGCTCATCGTGAATTTCGAGCTCCATCTTCATAATAAGCATTCCCATTCGATTTTGTCATTGTGTCTGTAGTCATTTAACATTTCCGAAAAGTCGAGGGTTCAAGATGAAATATCCAGAAACATCGCAACAGAAACTAAAAAATCGTACTGATTTTTCATATTATGGAATGTTCCTCGAGACCGTCCTCAACGAGTGATGTACGTTCCTTATTTTACTATCCCTGTCTTAGTGCAGTAGTGACAAAATTATTTCTCATGGGACATAAAGCAGAGAAAATTACAGACAGTCATCTTTAATAAACAAGAGCATTTGGTGCGATCTGAATTCTTACCATTTTCTTTTACTGATAATTTTAGTACATTAGGTAGTTGGTATAGTTGGGCCATGAGTACCACGTATAACATGTATGATCATAATGGGGCCTATAGCAGTAAACTAGTATTTTGTTTGCTTTCAGTATGCCTTAATGCTTTTTTTTCAATTTAAGCTCCCCCTCCCCTCCCCCCCCCCCCAAAAAAAAAAAAATAGAAGACACATTACAGAGAAGAGGAAACAAATTCGTGATCTTACTACAGAGGTTATGTATACCGCCTCATCTTGCCCTAGGAAGCGTTGTTCCCCATCACAGAGACCAAGATTTGCTGCACAACAAGTAAAGGATAAATGTAAAGAGTGGTCAATCTGGAAGAGAACAAAAATCTTCATATTCATAAATATGAGTCATATAAAGATGGTCATATGCGTTTATGAAATCATAATTGGGACTTAAATGTACATGAATTTATTAATTAAGCAAGAAGCAGCGAATGTTGCTCTGACAAGACTATTTTAATTTAAAACAAGTGACAAGTCATCATGACTTCACTGGGCATCAAATTAAGCAGTATACACCTTACATCTATCATCACATTCCCCCATTTTTTTTTTTTTTTTGGGGGGGGGTATCTGGTTAATGTTATGCATACTTGAATCGTATGCTTAAAAATTCTGAACTGATTATGTGAAGATGATCTTAATGTACAATCAGTCAATCGATACAAATTTACTGGAGAGCCTATGACTATTCCGATCTTGACATGTTGTGGTAACTTACAGTAATAAACGCTCATCGCTTCGCCGCCTCCACACGCTTGTTCTCTGTTTCCTTGACACGGGATTTGGCAGTCTTCATGACTTTCCAGTTCTTCCAACTCGTAAGGATTGAAGGTATGGTTGCAATAACACGTTTGTCCGAACGCCATGGCAGCTATGTCTAGGCCGCGGTCATGGCAACGAGTGGTACAATCTTCAAGAGTCTCAATTTTCCCGCCCGAGTTAGAGAGTGTGACGGCAAACACGTTATCCCGGGCGGTGAAGCAACCTAGGTACCCTGGGACTACACGAAGAGAAAGAAAAAACAAACAAACAAAAAGTCAGGGAAGACGGTAGATATATAGATAGATAAATAGATAAATAGAGATAGAGAGAGAGAGATAGGGAGAGAGAGAGAGAGAGAGAGAGGTCCTGGTAAAACCACAGTACTATAGTTACATAATTGTCGCTTGTGGTTCCAAATTTGCCGTTCCTGGTTACAAAATATTCCACAAAAATGTGCACGTTGAATGCCAATTCTAAGCTTAATGTTTCATCGTGTGGGAGAGGGATAACCCTCACCCAATCCCCCCTTCAACATACTATTCTTGCACTCCCCCCCCCCCCCCCCCCGAAAAACAATGAAACAAACAAACAACAAAAATATGCAAGTGGTCGTGCTCCCCGGCCAAGACCCTCATACCCCACTCGGTCCCTTCACTCCCTCAGAAAAGTCTACTATTTCCACGTTCAAACTCATCCATAATATCCCCATTTACGAGCCTTGTCTGAATAATTCTGTATTGCCTTGGTTATTTACCTATGTTGTCACTAACAAGCATTGTGACTTGCGGCACAGCCGATGTACGTTACAGTCTTTTGAGTGTCCCAATCTTAGCTGAAGAACGTGACAATCAGTATTTTGTGGCACATTAACAAGTACAATGTAGAACAGACTTCAGGTGTGAGTTTCTTCGATTTATCTCCTTCTACAAATTCAATTTGTGAAGATGCAACTGTTGATCTGTAGATTAACAAAGCGGGATAATGATTATGGAGAAACTCACACCTGAACCTCCCCCCTCTGAATGATATATTTCTTTCATAATAGAATAGACTTATAAATAATCACTTTAAGTGAACACTTGGGACTTGGACTTGGTGATAAATTAGGACTGATTCGCACTCCCTCAATCTTCTGTGATTTTGTTTCATGAGTTTTAGGGCATTATTGACTTATGAGATTTTGGACTTTTTTCGTTGTCTTCATTTCCATGGGATGAAACTGGATAATGACCCAGGGAGATATATCTTTCCTTTCATAAGAAACTTGTGATTATGATAGGTGTGTAAACATACTTTTGATGATGTTTGTAGTGAACTGGTTGACAGCCAACTGTGTTTCCACGTATAGAGAATAGTTAGAACAGACTTTCTCTGTAAACTGACATGATAATAAAGGAATGGGTTTAATGTGCAAACATTAAATTGTACTGCATACATTATTTGTAGTTTAGTGTTGATGAATATGGGTTATCCAGCCGTCTTCTCAGATGAAAAATGAACAAACGAATACAACAAACAAAAAAGAAAGTATTGTTTTATTCTGAAATGATTTATCTGAGTACTCACATAGACAAGAAATGCTCGGCGCCTCGCTGCAGTTATCGATGTCTTCACATTCGTAGGGAATCGTAGAACTATCGTTCGATTCACAGGTGACATAAGAGTATTCAGGTGTTAAGTATGAAGCACCCGTGCGTATTATCATTGCACCAGCAAACCCTTGAGGAAAGAAAAAGATTGTATTGTTTTCTATTACTTTATTTTTTTCATGAAAATTACACGTTCCATCAACTTGATACTAACATTGTGTTAAAGGGAGCAATATTGTTTCCCCTGCTTCCTGAAAGTGGTTAGTCAAGTGCTCTTTCATTATGCTACAAAACTGAATGTGTTAGGAATTCCCTCCTTTTATATTTTCGTTATATTGTTGTCCACACATACGTCATGACCTCTAGTAGTCTCCTCACCCAGCGATTCCAACTCCAAAACTTTAAAAATTCATAACTTTTGCATCGATTGTCCGATTTTCCTCAAACTTTCACTGATGCGTTCTACTAATGTTGCCGCTTTCATTCAATCCACATTTCTCTTTGGGTTTTGTTTCCTTTAATAATATGTTCTCTACAAAAGGAGGCACAAAAAGTGCGTCATCTGCTATTAAAGTGATGACGCTATAGCGTCGTCATGCATTATGCATATGCATATGATTAGGCATAATCATTCAATACTTCTAAATATAATACTCCTTACGTAGGAGAGGTTGTTTTCTTGATGAGTGGTCACAAACGGACAGGGAGAGATGACTGGAATATCTGCGAGCGTCTATTGAACTAGGTGTAGCATCCTTGACCTCGAAACAATATGGACGTACTGTGATTTGAGCTCCGTAACTACGAAATAAAATCCACCTGCATCGTTGTTTATGGCGTTAAATATTCGACCGAATTATGGACAATTGTAACAATTCTGACATTTCCTCAAGCTCGAGGTCATAATTCCTGAGAAACCGTTCCTTTAGCCAGCAAAACCACAACGCTGTTTCTGCCATGTCCAAACCACCCAGCTACGCCACGGAAGAGTCTCCGACTCAACTTCGTACCAAGTTTGACGGTTTCGCGCAACAAGTTTTGGATAAGTTGGACAAAATGAACGATGGAATGGCAGAGGTATGTTGAGAGATTAAAACCATCAACAATACGCTTGCCGAGCTCCAAAAGTCAGCGCAGGATTCAGCAGATAATAATTGACAGACATCGAGAACAAAAAGTAGCCTCAGCTAGAGAAAGATAGAAAAACGGAAAAGGAACTGTTTGACGCAATGACAGCAATGGAAATATACTACAGGAAACAAAATTTGATGTTTTATGGGATTAAGACCGAAACTCAGAATCCCATGTGGAGCCTGGAAATGTGCAAACGCCGGGAAATGTGCAAACGTCGTGCGGGGAAATGTGCAAATCTCTAAATTTCATCAACGGGAAATGTGCAAAACGTCGCCGGGAAATGTGCAAACCATTCATTTCACCTATATTATGTAGAGATGGAAGAGAAACTCTCAATCAAAGCTGCGCACGAACCATTACCATCTTTACCACCTGTCTTAATGACCATCTGTCTTGTTTTTGTTTTTTTATTACATTTTCAGCATTTTCTTGCAAACCCTACAACGAATTTTCACCAGATTTGGCAGATAACATCTTAATGGTGATATGATCGTAATTTGTCAAAATAAGCCCCCCACACCAGTCCTAAGGAGGGGGGGGGGGGAGGAGTTGAAGCCTCAGAGTCCCTAAACGCTTGATTTTTTTTTTCTTCATCTGTCGAACCGAAAAAGAAAGAGCTAATTAAGTTAGTGCTATGAAGACATTAATGACTAAAATTTCATGTTTGATTATGGCGGACTCAGGAGTGCCCTGATCGGGGGTGAGGGGGAGGGGGGGGGGGGTTAAAGCTTCACTTTTGACATCCCAAAAATCTGGATTTTTTTTTTTTTTATCTTTTTCTGTCAAACCGAAAAAGATAGAGCTAAGTTAGTGCTATGAAGACATTAACGTGATTAATAAATGAAATTTCATGTTTGATTACGGCCGATCAAGGGGTGCCCAGATCGGGGGGAGGGGGTGATGGGTGGAGGGGGATATTCCACATTTTTAGCACCTTCTTGAAATATCTATGAGGGATTTTCACCAAACTTGACAGATAGCAAGATTATGGTAATAGTTATGATCTTAATTTGTTCAAATGAGCCCCCTTCCCCCACCGCCGAAGGGGGGGGGGGGGCCAGGGTTGAAGTTTCAGCGTCCCCAAAACTCTGGAATTTTTTTAATCTTCTTCTGTCAAACCGATAAAGATAGAGTTTAGTTAGTGCTATGAAGATACAGCGTTAATGAATGAAATTTCATGTTTGGTTATGGCGCGGATCAAGGGGTCTCCAGATCGAGGGGGGTGAGGGCAAGGAGAGGAATTCAGTTCCACATTTTCAGCATCTTCTTGAAAAATCTACGACGGATTTTCACCAAAATTGGCAGATTGCCTCTTTACGGTGATATGCACTTAATTTGTTAAAATGAGCCCCCCTCCCACACACATACACACACACACACACCGCTTAAGGGGGGGTTGAAGCCTCGGAGTCCCTAAACTCAATTTTTATCTTCTTCTGTCAAACCGGGAAAGAGAGCTTAGTAATAGTGCTATGAAGACATTAATGCCTGAAATGTTATTTCACGTTTGATTGTGGCGGATCGAGGGGTGTCCTTATGGGGGAGGGGGTGAGGGGGAGGAGGGGGGATTTTCACATATTCTGCATCCTCTTGAGAAATCTTTGACGGATTTTCACCGAACGTGGGAGGTAGCATCTCTAGTGTGATAGAATCCCACTTTGTTCGAAGGGGCAACAAGTCCAAGTTGTTACCCTTCCCCAAAGCTAGGGATAAGACCAGGGTAACCCCACGTCATTTAGTAAGCAGACGTGAAATTTCATCAAAGTATAGATCTACCTTCTAAAAATGTGATAAGAATGTGTTCTATTACTCTTGGTTGTATATAAAATTTCTTTAAAAAGTATGTATTCCGGTGTTTTTTTTCATATGTATAGGGTTTTCAATAAAATTCTGTATTCCACCCGAACGACCCCACCCCCTCGTCTTGGTCCCTTTCAAGTTCAAGGGGCGGAGATGGGGTGGGGGGTCCATCTCCTCCCACCTTAGGGGTTGGGGCAGTGCTCATCTAAACAAATTGAGGTCATTTTACCAGATAAATACGCTACGTTACGTTTCAAGCTTGGCAAATATCTATAAGGGTTTCAAGAAGAAGCTGA
Source organism: Diadema setosum (assembly GCF_964275005.1). Classification (NCBI taxonomy): domain Eukaryota; kingdom Metazoa; phylum Echinodermata; class Echinoidea; order Diadematoida; family Diadematidae; genus Diadema; species Diadema setosum. The sequence goes on from NC_092694.1 coordinate 19,422,139, forward strand.
ATATGTGACAAATTCGCCTCCGCCGCACTTTAATAACATTAATTCATGAATTAACTTACCATAACAGGCACCAGCACTCTATTAGCTCCATCATTTTTGTATAGGGTTTTTTTAATGTTTTTTTAATGTTTTTTTTTTTGAGCTGATATATGATTTTGTTATCCGAGGGATGCGTCTTGAGTTTTCAGGAAAAATACAAAAAATGTGAAAATTAAGCCTCCTTCCTACCCACTCCCCTTTTTGGGCATCCCTTCATCTGTCATAGTAAACTTGAACCTCATCATGCATTAACTGTATTTACAGTACTATCACCATAAAGATGCTATCTGCCAAGTTTGGTGAAAATTCGTCATAGATTTTTCAAGAGGATGGAGAAAATTGTGAAAATCCCCCTCCTCCCCCTGGTTACAGCTCGTTATTCCGAAGGTTCGTTATTCCGAATGCTCTTTATTCCTAAGATTCGTTATTCCGAAGGTTCATTGTTCCGAATTTCATTTACGGATTAACCAGTCTTCGGAATAACGAACCTTCGGAATAACGCCCAAATTTTCAGATTAACGACCCCTTTTTCATTTTTCGGATTAACCCTAACTTACCTGGGCTATTTAGAGAGCTTGAATTCCTGGGGGGGGGGGGCATTATGCCCCCCTTCAGATCTCGGCCGTTGATCGCGCGATCGCCGCAAAATTTTGCATGAACATAAAGCCGGATGTAATCTACAAGACTGTTTAGTTAAATTTTCAAAAAAAATTGAATTTTCTATTTTAGATAAATTAATTATTCAAATATATACAAAAAACCACATTTTCGTCTGTAATTGGTTTATAAAAGCTTACGGAATGATGATTTTTGGTGTTAATATTCCTAGTGACATTCCAAACATTTGTGCGTTAAAAAAAAAAAATCAGTATCAAAATTAATTTTTTTATGTTTTTTTTTGTTTATCAATTTTTTATATATTTCCTTGTTTTTTTCGAACTTTTGTTTTTGTAGTTTTTTCAGAATTTGTTATACAAATTTTTTGAAGCATAGTTATGTTAAAATAAATTGATTTCAGCCATTAGAATTAAAAACATGAATTTTTATATGACTTAATTGACAAAACACAATTTTTATTGACTTTGTACACAAAATCACGTTTTTGAGCAATTTTGGGGTTGACGAAAAATTTTTGAAGGGGCGTGGCTTCGGAACGGTATGCCCGGGCGCGACAAATTTGGTCTCAAAAGTTTTGCGCGACTTGAAATTAAAAAGCCAGCTAGCGACGCGGTCAAAAAAAAAATTGCGCGCCGGAATGGTCGCGGAATTCGTCGAGGCCCCCCCCCCCCCCCCCCCCCAGGGTAAGTTAGGGTTAACGAACCTCTAGGTATAGGGACTTTGCGTGTTTCGGATCAACGACCCTTCGGAATAACGAACCTTCGGAATAACGAACAGCACCCCCTCCCCCTCACCCTCACCTACCCCCGATCAGAGCACCCCGAGACCCACTCCTGGACCCGTCATAATCAAACCTGAAATTTTAGTAACTATATTGTCTTCATATAACGTAGTTCCATATTACCCGGTTCAACAGAAGAAGATTACAATTTCCAGAGTTTAGGGACCTGAAACTTCAACTCCTCCTCCCCCCCCCCCTTTGGCGGTGGGAGGGGGTGGGGCTCATTTTACCATGTAAGACCACATATCACCGTAAAGATGGTATCTGCCAAGTTTGGTGAAAATCCTTCTTGAGATTTATTAAGAAGATGCAGTAAATGTGGACAATCCCCCTCCTCTCCATCACTTCCCCTCCCCCACCCCCAATCAGGGCACCCCTGGATCCGCCATAATCAAACATGAAATTTCAGTCATTAATGTCCTCAAGGCACTAACTTAGCTCTATCTTTTTTCCTTTTTTTTTTGTTCGAAAGAAAAAGATTTTAAAAAATCCAGAGTTTAGGGACTCTGAGGCTTCAACTCCCCCCCCCCCCCTTTTCGGCCGGGGTGGGGGGGGGGGGGGATTGGAGGCTAATTTCAATTCATAAAGATCATATCACCGTAATGAGGCTATCTGACAAGTTTAGTGAAAATCAGTCCTAGACTTCTCAAGAAGATACTGACAATGTAGAACATCCCTCTCCTCCCCTCATCCCCCCCCCCCCCGCGACCCGGACGCCCCTGGATCCGTCATAATCAAACATGCAATTTCAGTCATTAATGTCTTCATAGCACTAGTTTAGGGACTCTGATGCTTCAATTTGAAGACTCCTCCCCACTTATGGCCCCGTGCCCTGCATCCCTGGATCTACCATCAAACGTGAACTCCTGTCATCAATATCTTTAAAGAACCAACCTAGCTCATTCTTATTTGGTTATATAATACAAGAAGAATTTTGATAATACCGTAGTTCTGGGACTTTGAGGCCCCCTCCCCTCTTTCGGGGGGGGGGGGGGGAGTGGCTACTATATAAACAAATTGAGATCCCATTGCCATAATCGTGCTACCTGCTAATTTTGTTTAAAATCTGTCAAGGATTTCATTAAGAAAATCTAAATGGCGGAAGTTCATGGGCAGTTCTGATATGGAGTTTATCTACTATCTTTATACACAATATCGCTAAAGTAAATGATTTGCACATTTCCCGGCGACGTTTTGCACATTTCCCGGCAAAATTGAACTTCTGCACATTTCCCGGCGTCACGTTTGCACATTTCCCGTTGATGAAATTTGCACATTTCCCGGCGAGACGTTCGCACATTTCCCGGCGTTTGCACATTTCCTGGCAAGACGTTTGCACATTTCCCGGCATTTGCACTTTTCCCGGCGAGACGTTTGCACAATTCCCGGGGTTTGCACATTTCCCGGCTCCACATCCCACACCCAACCAGGCACTGCCATCAAGCAGCTTGGCTTCTCTGACCAAGAAAACTCTTCGATGGTTTTTGCCAACGTACATCGTCTGCCTATCAAACCCCGACCAAACCACGCAGGAACCAGTGGAGATACCCCGAAGACCCCCGACCCGATTATCGCGCGATTCATCTCAATGTTTGAGAGGAATGCCGTTCTTCAGGCTTTCGAGACCAGACATCGTTCACCCCAGACCCGGTCATGCTTCACTGTGAAAACAGACTTCCCCCAAAGCTCAAAGCTCTCCGCTCTACAAATTTAAATCCGCCGCTCGTACAGACTCGGAAAGGACAACCACAAGTCTAACCGAATCCGCTTGGTAGGAACCCAACTTATCCTGGAGTCACGCGATAAGGGCCAGAAAACAGCGCCATGGGACCATTACATTGAATAAGTGGTGAGAAAGGAAATTTTCATTTCTAATAAGTTGTCAAATTCATATCTAGTCTGAGTCTATGTTATAACACAGCTATCGCTTATAGCACTCTGCCTGTTACATCAATCCCACGCCATTTTGCTGCTTTTGTACGGGTATAATTCAGACTAGACTTTATACCAGTTATAAACGCCGTACTTCAAGTGAATTGAATGATTGAAAACTGCATCCGCCAAACATTATAGGTACATTGAAAGTTACTGATATTTATGTAAAGTAGATAGGCACAGTTATTTCATTTTCCTAAATGGCAGCATATAACACATGATATCTGCTGTAGTTGTTGTTTTGGGGGAAAAATGTAACGGCATAATATCCCGATGTAGGTGGATTGAACCTCTGTTGTTATTCTTTTAAGCTCAGTCAGTATATTGTACCGGTTAAAGCCATGGTATTGTGCGTTCATATCGTGTCGGTAGTTTTTCTTATTTCATTTTGTGAGTCCCTGTGTCGTATACAAATTTCGAGTTTGTACCTGGAGTTTTACCTTACACAGTGTGCTATATGACAATATAAAAATGTTCCCTCCCTCTATCTTTTAGTGATAGTAATTGACTTTATAATGTGTGAATTCTTTTCAATGAAAAATTACCAGGTATCACTACTTGCGCCTGTAGTACTACTAATACGATGTGATTGTCATGCGCCGTAATCAAAATTCATGTATTCATGTCAAGCCCGAGTCACCCGAGCGACCTACTTTCCTTTTCATCATCATTCAATTACGTAACTCTGATTGTAAAAAAAAAAAAAAAAAAAAGTATCGATATTACTCATGCATACTGATACTTGTTGGTAGTGTACATTGTTATTCGTGCATTGCGTGGTAGTCATGGAGATGAAATTCTCTACACATTTTCAATCCGTTGTGTTGATGCCCAAATAGTTCATCATAACGGATAGTCTTCCAATGCAGTCACTGTCAAACGATGATTTTGTAGAAGCAGTTCTTGCCAGTGATTATACTACGTCTCAAATGCCTGACTTACATTTAATATGTGACGAGAATGATGCAGCTGTACCTCATAATAACCACTGAATATGTTTTACCACAACAACTTGTACACCGCGAAACCTTTACTTGACATAATTTTTCTGTAATGCATCATAATGTGAGAAGTTAAGTAAAAATCTTGATCAATCAAAATTAGGGGCCTACTCTTAAACTTTTCATCTGTTACTTTTTCAGTCATTGGTCTTTGCGAAACTTGGTTGCATGATCCGCTTCATTTGCTTGTCTGTATTGAAGGTTACACTCTAGTTTCAAAGGATAGAACATGTAAGCATGGTGGTGGCGTGGCCTTGTTTGTTAAAGATGATGTCAAGTTTAATGTTAAGGACAATTTTTGCCAAGCTTCTGATATGATTGAATGTGTTTTTATAGAAATTTTTATACCAGATGCGAAAAACCTTGTAGTTGGTGAGATCTACAGGCCGCCAAATAATAAATTTTAACGATTTTGTTGATGTATTGCAAATTATACTTGACTCTCCCTCTCTCATGAACAAGCGTTGTATATTGATGGGAAACTTTAATATTAATCTATTCCATTATATCAAACCCCAATGTCAGCAATTTCTAGATACAATGATGTATAATTCATTTATACCTTGTATCACGAAACCAACAAGAGTTTCTGATACAACTTCGTCACTAATTGACAACATATTTACAAATCTATCTCACGTTGCCGATCAAGAAATCATTGTTTCTGATATATCGGATCACTTCCCTATACATTTTATTTGTGACCTTACATGATATTTTTGAAGAAAAAAAAAGTAAAGCAAATTATAATAAAAAGGGATTTCGAATAGTATCACAACAACGTATAGAAAGTTTTAAATCTAGTCTTGATCACATCGACTGGTCTGTTTATAAAACGAATGGACGCTGATATAGCTTTTATAATGAAATTGTTTTGCGTTTATATGTTGCTCATTTCCCAGTTTCTTTGGTTAAATCGAATTGCAAAAAAAAAAAAAAAATCCCAAGACGTCTTTGAATCACCAAATCAATTTTGAGATCTATTAATCGTAAAAATAATTCATTTTATAGGTATAAGTCTAGTGGCACAGACGAAGCAAAACGCAAATACTCAATTTACCGAAATACTTTGACTTCCGTGCTCTGTAAAGCTAAAAAAGATTATTTTTCTTCCCAATTTCAAATCCATACTAGAAATGTCGCTATGGCGACTGGTATGCCTCCGCCATAATGCATGGTTCTCCGAATAGGTCTATAGCACAATGCCTTGACAATGTGTGATGACAGTTTCACATAACTGGCAAAATATGAAAATGACAGGTTTGTCACAAATGCATTGAGTGTTCACTTTCCTTGAACTACGTTTATTTGGATGAATGACTATACTGTCTAAGAGTGCAGGTATTTGGGGATTTGAGGATTTCTACCCAACTTTTGACCCTTTTATAAGTTTAAAGAAGAAGTGAAATTTAGCACTTTCACTTGACCTTTTACCTTTTGGCAAGAAACTTCCAAGAGAATCTGTATTGGATGGTACATGCATACACTAAGTTTCAAAAAAAATCCTGCATGCATTGCATTGATAAGAGAGAAATAATGACATTTTGATGAATTGACCTTGCCCTTTGACCCATGACCTTTGACCTATGACCCCTCAATTCCCTACATGATCACTGCCAGTCAGTACAGGCATATATACTAAGTTCCATGAAGATACCTTGAAATATTTGTGAGATATGGAGAAAAAAGAGTGAAATTTTAACATTTTCACTTGACCATTGACCCCTGACCTTTGACCTCATGACCCCTCAATTCCCTACATGATCACTGCCAGTCAGTACAGGCATATATACTAAGTTCCATGAAGATACCTTGAAATATTTGTGAGATATGGAGAAAAAAGTGAAATTTTAACATTTTCACTTGACCGTTGACCTTTGACCTCATGACCCAAAGCTCTCTCCGGGGAAGTAGTTCATGTATACACCAAGTTTCAAGAAAATACCTCCAGGCATTGCATAGATATAGGTGAAATAGTGAAATTTTGAGCATTTGACCTTGACCTTTTGACCTTTGACCTTGAGCATGTGCGCCCAAAAGTTGATAGGCACAACTTCCCCCACTCACACATATACATGCCAAGTTTCGTTAGGATACCTCTTAACAGTCTTTTAGTTACGCTGTCCACAAAATTGATTACGGACGGACGGACGGACAACCCGAAAACATAATGCCTCCGGCGACATTTCGTGGCGGAGGCATAAAAAATGATATTAAGTCTACTTGGAAAGTAATAAATGATATATTAAAAAAGAATGATGGAAAGAAACTGTGATTTAATAAAATAATACAAAATGGAACGATAATTGATGACTCTCATGGAATTGCTGACGCTTTCAACACGTATTTTGTAAATATTAGGTCAAATTTGGCCAGAAATATTCCACTCGCGGAAAAAAAAAAAAGATTTCATTCATTTCTAGTGAATCCCAATCCTAGTTCTATGTTGTTGTTTTTTTTTTTTTATACCTGTAAATGAATTGGATGTTATTGATATTGTAAATAATTTTAAAGGTAAAAAGTTCAGGTTATGACGGCATTTCAATGTTTCTACTTAAACAAATTATTTATGAAATAGCCGCGCCTTTGACCCGTGTATTCAATTTGTCTTTAATGAAAATTAAAATGAAAGTTGCCAAGATTATTCCTGTTTTTAAGAAGGGCAGTCAGAACGACCTGGGCAATTACAGACCTATATCTCTTTTATCATCATTTTCCAAAGTACTTGAAAAGTTGTCTACTCCCGAACTATCAAGTTTTTAAATGATCATAATATCCTAGTAGACTCTCAATTTGGCATTCTGAAAAAAAAAAACAACAACAACAACAACACTCGACTACTCACGCCGTTTTGTTACTGTGCTTATAGATAAAGTTGTTCAAGCTAAATCTCACACTGTTGGAGTTTCTCTGGACCACTCCAAGGCGTTTGACACAATTGATCATGAAATATTACTGTACAAACTGTCTCATTACGGGATTCGTGGCGGCGCCATGGAGTGGTTGAGAGATTACCTCACATATCGATCATAATTTGTACACATTATTCAGATTCAAGCTCAGCAAATATAACATGTGGTGTTCCACAAGACTCCCTTATGGGACCACTCTTTTTATTGTGTACATAAATGATTTGCCCAGGTCGTCCGCACTCCCTTCTTTCCTCTTGTTTGCGGACGATTCAAGTCTTTTTTTTTTTTGACGCACCAAATTCCTACTGAGTCACTTTATATGCTTAATTCTGAGTTGAATCACGTTAATAATTGGATTCAAATCAACAAATAATTCCTAAATCTAAACAAAACTAATGTTATGGTGTTTAGTAATACATTTACTTGTTTACCTGGCTCAGTTTCAATCAAAGAGGTAAACTTACAACAGACAAATTCAGTTAAATTTCTTGGGCTTGTATTTTATTGTAAATTATCTTGGCAGGAACAAACAAAGTAATAATTTGTGTGAGTTACTGTCAAGTAATTTGGGTGTTATACAGAAGCTTAAGTATGTTTTCCCCATATAAATTACGTACTTCATATTCGACTTTATTACTTCCGTATCTCCATTATAGCATACCTGTCTGGGGAAATTGTCCCGAAATACGCATGGAGTCTATCTTCAGAATACAAAAGCGAGCTATAAGGATTATCAATAATTGCACAAATTATTTAGCACCGACAAGCCCATTATCAAACGTACTAACCTATATACTAAAGATTTTTTAATATATATTCTTACTCCCTTGGGATATTTATGTACCAGTTAACTAAGGACGAATTACCATATGCTTTTACTCCCATGTTTGTAAAAAAAAAAAAATAAAGTTATACATTCTTACTCTACAAGACAGGAAAATTCATTCTACTTTTCCACTGTAAGAACTGCATTTGCTCTTAAAATAATAATACATACAGGTCCGTCATTCTGGAATAGCCTTGACTCTAACATCATTGAATCGTTATCACTGAATTGTTAAACGCAAACTACAAAAAAAAAAAATCCTCGTGCAGGCTTATGTCTAATCATACAAAATGCAATTTTATTCGAACTTCCTCTTCTTTATCAGATTTGTTGTTTATTAGGTACTCCGGTTTGCTTTTCTTTCTTTTCACTGAGTCATTTATGTCAAGGCTATTCCTGAATTAATGAATCATTATGTATCAATTATGTATCAGTATGTATTACTGAAAAAAAAAACTGAACTGAACTGAACTATCAACATCAAATAATGTATCAATTGATGAATCATTATGGGTCAGAGCCTCAGAGGTCCACGTCAATTCAAACTTGCATTATTTTCTTATGTATGCAGTGCCTGAGGGTTTTCTTTTTTGTTGAATTGTTCTTGTTCTGTATGGGCCTGCGTGTTATTTTGATTTTGTTATTTTACATCTGTATACTTACATATGTAATACTGTGTATGTATATTTTTCACTCTTGTAAAATCATTTGTAATTCAGCCTCTGGCTGCAATCAATGATTTGTTGAATAAAGATACCATTAATAATAATAATAATAATAATAATAATAATAATAATAATAAAGTATCATGTGCTTTTTTGCGCATTCTTACAGTTACTATGTTGCTCGGGTGACGAGGAATCTTGCAAGCGCAATACAGGTGGCTATTTCGTTAATGTATTTTATTTGTTTTTCTTGCTCTTTTTGCTCTCTTTTCCTTTACGTCCCTTTCCTTCCTTTCATAGTATTCGTTACTAGTTTGTTTGTTGAAGAAGACCAACATTTTCTTATTATAAGGACATATACATTACAAGCTTTGCTTTTTAGTAGGTCCCCAACATTTCATGTTTGTAAAATTGTCTTCTCTAGTATTCTTTGCGATTACGACGCTAGGTCCAGTCTTCTGTTCAATCGATTGTCATTTGTGTTTGAGATGTGGAACAATAAAATCAAATCAAATCAAATCCATTAATGTGAAGACAATTCGACTATTATACTTACCCCGATGATGACACAGCGCGTCGGCAATGTCCTGTCCCCAGTACTCCGAATCAGCACATATGGTGAACCACGTGTCTTCGATCCTCACCTGTGGCACGCCCTGCCATGTATCACTGGTCCCTTGGAGTCTTGCTGCCTCTGTGAAGTGATGGAACAGAATCCGAGGACTGATGTTAGAAGTACTACAGAGTGAGTCAATAAAACGTTTACACTTAGAAAATGGTCATTTATGTTACAAAAGCAACCAAGAACGAACGATAGTCATGCATGATTTGAAAGTTTGTTTTTGTAATTCCTCGAATAATTTTTGGGTGGTATGTGTTCACGCTTAGATGAACTTGTGGCAACATAAAGCTAGTATCTCACCAACGGAGACGTCTCCGCGACGTCTCCAACTTATCAGTCGCATCAGTCGCGGAGACGTCTCCAACATAAAAATGGCTTGCGGTCTCACCAAGGAGACGTCTCTGAGACGAGTTATGGCAGGTGTCAAAAAAATTCAAATATGATGGAGCCGTTGCAGGATCACCCGACTTGAACTAGGCAGGATGTCAGCACGCAGATGGTCACGTGGTTTCTAAAGTAGGTCAAACAGCGTCAAATAGAGTCGCGGAGACGTCTCTGCGACCCCTCACCAGTTTTTCTGGTCTTCAGCAGGTCTCGGCGACGTCTCTGAGACATCGCGGAGACGTCTCAGCAGTCGCGGATATAAATAGTCTCCGCGACGTCTCCGCAACTGATGGAGACATCTGGGAGACGTCGCGGAGACTTCGCGAAAAATCGAACATGTTTAAATTTCTTGCGACTCCTCGGAGACTCTGTAATTTTCAGGAGACGTCTCTGCAACTAGCAAAATCTGGAGTCGCGAACTATAGTCGCGAACTATAGTTTCAAGCCCGGTGAGATACTCCCTTTAAGTGACAGACCGAATCGAGTGTATGTACAACCCTATTTGATGAAATGCATCCCACATGTTTTTAAGTAAAATCGCACACACGCACGCACACACTCGTGAAACTCAAACATTCTCTCTCTGTCACACACACACTCATACGCATAATGTTACATAGCACATTAAGATGAAGACTAACTGGGTCATTTGGGAAAAACAGTGGGTGTGATGCTACTGCACCAAAATTTCATCACAACATTATGATCTCATATGAATTTCGTTTTATTATCATATGGGAAATTTGTGGGACTGGGACTGTTTGTGTATGTGTGTGTGTTCCTTGAGTGTGTATATGACTCATGGCTATATGACTCGTGGTTGTTTAGCACGTGACGTGCATCTGTCTTCATATAATTAGTTTAATACTCTTTAATTGCTAGATGATAGTATCACCACACTCAAGTTTGTCGCTAAACACGATACGGCAATTACAGCAAGGTGACAGGTTTACTCACGTGGTTCCGAGCCGTATACACGCTCACAGATGAGTACAAATATTGACAAGCACTTCAAAGCAAACCAGCAGAGATTAGCAGTCTTAAAGGACACCATGTTTTGCCGTGATTTGGCGTTGGTCATCATGAATATCCGAGAATTTAACTGTAAAGGAGAAATGAACCAAATCAATGATAGAAAGAGTTCAACGTGGCCATGCATGCAGCGTAATCATCAAACTAGTTCTAGTAGGCTGGTACAGTGCCCAGGCAAAAGTTGCAAATGGCATCTAATAATTACTCAGGAAAGTTGATCGTCAAGAGGGAGTTCCCGTAGATTAATGGATGTGAAAGCGATGAACGTAGGTGGGTGGTTTTTTGTTTGTTTTTTTCTGTGCAAGGTATAATCAAACGTTTTGAGGACCATCATTCTAAATGCTATTGACACTGTCCATGTTGTCAAATGTATTACAAAAGTTAATATGCTAGTGTACTCGTCTCTATAGAGTCTGCAAACATACACCAAACTCAGACACGTATATAGAATAATCCCATCTAATCGAGAAAAATGTAATGCAATCAGGGAGGTACGGGGGGGGGGAACGTTATTTTTATAAATCACGCAAAATCTATATAGCAGCAGCAGTTCGCTGTCCCTTTCAGTGTTTTCGGCAGCAATTATTTCGTATGCAATAAGAACAGAACACACGAATAAAAGTTTTTTAAAAAATCTTTAAAACTAAGAAAGATCTCAGAAAGATTGAAATCATTTATGCTTTTATTTTCTTACCTGTTTTCTTATTCTTTTTGGCAGGGTTCTGGCCCATTGATTCAGTTGTACAAAACATGAAGGCACTCTGCTGCTTTACATGGCTCTATACATAATGGAAATATATGGAAGATAAAAAAAGTGACATTAATTACACAAAACAACTTATACAATGTATAACTACAGAGTGATTCAATCGATTATATTATTATGTACATGTATCATGTAAATACACAATCAATGTTGATAATATGTTTTATTGAAGAAACCCAGATACCAGTACACGCACTCAATAAAAGAAAAAAACAACTCAAATAATAACAACAAAGAACAAAAACCCCAAACAAAACAAAGCAAATAAAAAAAAAAGCAAACTAATAAAAAAAACACGAAACCAATCTGCACTCATTGAATGTACAATTGTACATGTACACAGACTTGCGTATTTCCTCCGCTAAAATCATTTCAAATTCTGAAACTCCGCCTCTTGAAAGTATGGAGGGACATGCAATATTTTAAACAGCTCAATGGAGTACAATAAAATAGCGGCAACGCAGGCCTACGTAAATTATTTCGGTTTGTTATATTCCGTCCTTGGTCAGGGCAATGCTGTATAACCGTAGCACTATAGTGAATGTCGTGTTTTATAGTTTATCTTACGTATGTTTATCAGTGATTCCAAATGGGTTGGTGCTGAATCATTTTGTATTGCAATAACACAATATTGATATACAGTATTAGACGCTCGTCAACTGCATTATTATCTAACGTGCACAAATTGCGCACCTACAATGTAGGTTTAATTTTATAGATCATAAAACTTTCGCTTTCCATGAGAAACATTTGATATTCGTTTTCTTTCTTTTTTTTTAATCATTCACCAACAAGGATTAAAGAAAGACTTGGATTAATTGTTCAGTACAATATTACAACCAAGTTCAACACAGAATTCAACAATCATTTCCTCTACCGTGGTTGCTTGAAAATGCTGAAATTAAGAACCAGTATTGGTAGCCAATTCAAAACTTTATGGAACAGCGGAAGAGCATATACATCAGAGCCAGAGGAATGCAAAAAGAATAATTTCAGTGTAGAAGCTCCGTGTTAATTGGCACAGATTGCAAAGACTCCCACCAATATCCCTTTCTGGACAAATTCTATAATAACGACTGCAGTCGACAAAGTGCTATGAATCGTCGCAAGAGATCAATACTTCATCGCATCATTTCAACAGGCCTGCAAGCAAGAGTGACGCCATACCGCATACGTATACACATATGTACATGTACAATGCAATTTATTATAACGTTACTATAGGTCCCTACACAGTGGAGTACATAATTGACGCGCCCAATAATGCATAAAGAAGATAAACTTTGGCATCTACAGTAGACATGTTTTTCCGGAGTTTTACAAAAAAGAGAGGACAAAAATACACAAACAAACAAACAAGCAAAAAAGAAAGAAAGAAAGAAACAAACAAACAAACAAATAAACAACCATACAGATGTACTCTGGTCTCACATCATCCTGGAAAAGATGCTAGTGAACTTTATAGTAGACCTATCTGATGACAGGTGAGAAGTCTTAGATCTGTACAAACCTTTGGCTATCGAATCAGACAGACATTCCCAGAAGCACAAGCGAGGAATAGGGATCCATGGTACAACCGGTCGAGAATTCTACGAGATAACCAAGGGTTGAGTTTTGGTAGAAATTTCCTATAGGTCCTATACTAGTAGGTACTGTGCGATAATCAGTGGACGAGGCTTGGGAAAGATCGCCCTGTTATTGGTTGTATACAGATCGTTCCGTTGTACAGCATTCAGATCTTGGCCTTTTGTGTTCGCTCGGTCATGCAAATTACGTGGTCTATTCATTACCTGTAGAATAGTGGGTGGAAAGCGTCTATAACTGGTATTTGTACAAGCTGCATGGGAGACTGTCACTCAATATTTTCACATCCTTCACTCTTCACTCCTCTCATTATGAACTTGCGACGTGTAAATAATCATTGCGCTTGCTTCTCTCTCTCTCTCTTCCTTTTCTTATCTTATCAACAAGCGTTGATGGTATCGTAATGGCACCACCATAATTGTAATATTACCATCGCTGTCCAAATGTTTTACACAACATTTACATTGATGATGATTTCACAAAGAATAATTTATAGGCAAAGGAAATATAGAAATTCCAAGTGGTGGGAATCCTGAAATGAATAAATAAAAAGCAGTACGGTGTAATTATAGGATCAAATTATCAATATCATATTATATATAATATTGTTCATGTATAATTACGCTGATACAGATACTGTATATGTTTGTTCATCTGCTACAAAAGTAACTTTACTATAAAGGGAAACGTAGGGAATATAAATATGTGTCGCCTAGCTTGTCTATTACATCTTACATCTTAAAGATGAATATGAATAGAGGAATTGCCTATCTCTCGATCTTCCGACATAATCATGCACATATTGAAACAAAAATTCCATTCACAGAGACACCCTATCATGATAGATTCCTAGGTGGACGAGATAGCACTAGGCCTATATATGAGTTAAGCAGCAGATTCTGTCACCGAGGAATCCATAATTTCACCATTAACATGCAACAGTGATACATTATATGAGTGTGTGTGTGTGTGTGTGTGTGTGTGCATGCGTGCGAGCGTGCATGTGTGTGTGTGTCGCATGTATGTATGTAAATGTAAATTATGTACTTTTTATTTTTTTTTTCTATTCTTCTCATGAATTTCCAAGAAAAATAGTAGAGGGTGTACACTTGTTGGAATAAAAAATATATTTCCATATTGAAAGCAAGACTGGCAGTGTATACCGCATCACACGCTCTGGATGTCAGTGACTTTATAGTACACAGTCAATTATCATGGTTGTGATCTGAGGCCAATACGGATAAAATTATACACCCGCTATCAATGAAAACAAACTGATCCATCGCACATCCGTAACGTAATATCCGTAACAGTGCACTATACCGTCGTCATCACGCTCCGATTGGTAAAACTCATTTTCTCCACATCGGCATTTGTCTTGAAGATAGTAATGCGCATTGTTATCTTTGCTTACATGAGGTTATATAGACCACTCACTCACTAGTAACAGGATTTCCATTAGATTTCATGAAGGATATGTATCAATATTTAATTAGGTGTATGTAAAATAAAAAAAACAACAACTAGAAATGTCGCTATGGCGACTGATGCCTCCGCCATAATGCATGATTCTCCCAATAGGCGTATAGTACAATGTCTTCACAATGTGTGATCCATGACAGTTTCACATAACTGGCAAAATATTGAAATGACAGGTTTTTCAGAAATGTCTTGAACTGGGTTTGCTATAATTTTCTAAGAGTGCAGGTACACATATTTGGGGAATTTTGGGGAAGTTTATGCACTGAGTAATTTCCAAGGTATGAAGAAAGATTGTGATGATGGTACAAAATAGATATTTTTTTTTTTTTTTGGGGGGGGGGGGGGGGCATTGAAACCTGGCCTTTGACCCTTAACCTTTGACCTTCTGGCTGGAAATTTCCGGGAGAATCTCCATTAGGTAATGCATGTATTAAGTTTTGAAACTAATAATGCAAGCATTGCATATACTAGTATATGAGGGAAATAGTAAAATTTTGAGGAGTTGACCTTGACCTTTGACCCCTGACTATTGACCCATGACCCCTAAATTCCCTACATAATCCCTGCCAGACAGTACATGCGTATGTACCAAGTTCCACGAAGATACATTGAACCATTTGCGAGAAAAGTGACATTGCAACATTTTCACCTAACCTTTGACCTTTTGACCTTTGACCTTATGACATGAAACTCTCTCTGGAGAATCTTTACGCAGTAGTACATGTCCACACCAAGTTTCAAGAAAATACCTTCGGGCATTGCATAGATATGGGGAAATTACAACATTTGTAGCATTTGACCTTGACCTTTTGACCTTTGACCTCTTGCCAATGTCACTAAAATCTACAGATAAATTTTAGGATTTCACCTTGATCTTTGACCTCTGTCCGATTTCACTGAAAAACTAATCAAGTAATTGTCCCATCATACATCATCCTCCAACAAAGTTTGGTGAAATTTGCTCCATCCAGTCTAGAGTTATCGCGTAAACGGATACAATTTCATGATTTGACCTTGACCTTTGACCTTTGACCTTCAGCCGATTTCACCCAAAATCTAATCAAATAATTGCCCCATCATACTTGGACCAAGTTTGGTAAAATTCCAGTTAATATTACTCAAGTTATCGCGTAAACGAAAGCGGACAGACAGACGTACAGACGTACGGATGTACGGATGTACGGATGTACGGACGTACGGACAACCCAAAAACATAATGCCTCCGGCACCACTTTGTGGCGGAGGCATAAAGATATATATATATATATATATATATATATGTGAGATATGAGAAAGGAAGGAGAAAATACATATATATATATATATATATATATATATATATATATATAAGGAAGGATAAAATGGTGCATAGCTTTAACATCAGTATTCCTCGTATTGTTCCTCCTTTTCGAAAATAAAGTTGGAAAAGTTTGTCAGCTTGGTCAAGTTGGTAAACTTTTCAACTCTTGCACTTTTTCCGAAAAGGCGGAATAATGATGTCAAAGCTTTACGTGCCGTTTTCTCCTTCCTTTCTCATGTCTATCTATCTCTCTCTCTCTCTCTTTCTTTCTTCCCCCTCCCTCTCTCTCTCTCTCTCTCTCTCTCTCTCTCTCTATATATATATATATATATATATATATATATATATATATATATATATATATATATATATATATATATATATATATATTATATATACTATATACAGTATATATATTGAGTAATTTGTCCACGTGTTGGTGTGATAATATCATCAAAAGTGAAACTGACAACAAGTTCACGCTGTATTCACCAACAATTTATATCGGCACACAAATTTTCTTGAGAAAGTGCGAATCACTCGAAAATTTGTGTGCCAAAATAAACTGTAAGTGAATACGGCATGAACTTGGTTTCATTTTTATTTAAGATATATATATATATATATATATATATATATATATATATATATATATATATATATATATATATAAGTAGTGTTCACTTTGTGTATCCTTCCTGCCAAATATCACCTATTGTCAAAGGATGGTAATGTCGTATTTAACACAATGAAGTGACCCTGAATTTTTACTTTGATCTTTCACCTCTTATTACTTCATGCTAATAACTGTTAACTGTTTAAGAGTGACATTCTTAGCCCAAATATCTGACCTTGACCTATTACCTTGAGGAATTTTGCCCTAAATCTACTCAGCACATCTCCACCTCATGAAGTCATATCTGCTTATGGTCAAGAATCAAGAAAATTAACCACTGAGTTATCACAAAATAGGTGGCACATGTCACTGGACACCCTCTAGGTAGATTGTATAGAGCATAAAGTGCAATGGAATGATCAAGCCACTGTCACTTGATAAATCAAGAATGACAGATCAAAATGAACAAATGTGAGTTACACAATAGGAATCGATTAAAAGTAAACTCTGCAAAACTTTCACACATAGGCAGAATGTAATGACAAAACCAAGTTAACATGGGCCGTCAGCACAGTTTTATTAATAAAAATTACTGTGGTTGCTGGCAAACATCCATAGTCACAGACATTCAAAATAGACATAGCCATTCCTTCTTGTTTCATGCAATGACACTATGAATAAAAAAACAAAATGCTGCTATGATGAATGTTACTATTAGCACAAAATCTCCTGTCACACCAAGGTTGGTCACTGCACCTGAATTACAGAGTGGCCTTACTAAAATTAAGAAGTAGTGATGACAACAACAAATGAAAAAAAAAAATATATATGTATATATGTATAGCTTATTCTAACCCATAATGTAAAAAAAGTGAAATTGACAAATGAAAATCATTAGGAAGGTTAGAGTTTACATAGTCCAGTCGTCTCTGCATATGTAAAACAGCTCTGAATGTATAATTTTTGTCTCCACATGATAATTTTCCTTGTGGCTCTTGTGAAATCATTTGAATTGATTTTTTTTTTTACCGTAACTAGGCCGGGCTATTTAGGTAGATGATAGAGCTGGGGGGCTCCCAGGCCCCCCCCCCCCCCCCCTCCAGATCTCAGCAATCAACTGCGTGATCGCGACGAAAATTGGCACACACATCGCCTATGATGTAATCTAAAGTACTATGAAGTTAATTTGTAAAAAAATTATCATTTATGCTAAATTACGGTAATTTATGCATAACGATGCATGAAATCAGACAATTTGGTATAAATCACTTATGTATGTAATGTATGCATATGTAAGAGAAAAAATTGTGCTATTGGAAAAAAATTCTGAAGTATTTCATTTTTTTTTAAATTTCTTATGTATTTCATTGTTTTTAAGACTTAATGTTTTTCATTGTTTTTTCAATGAAATTTGTCCGCGACATTGTTCCGAACAAGAAAATGTGTTATTTATTGATTCTAGTCAATAAAACCCCAAAATAATCATGCTTTTATGAAATTTGCCTGTAAGCACAGTTTGCATTGAAATTGTACACAAATTCACGTTTTTGAGCAACTTTTGGTCTGACATGCACATACATATTTATGCGCAACTTCGGAACCTCGCTCCCGGGCATCGCAAATTTGGTGTCAAAAGATGCGGGAGACTCGAAAGAAAAAAGTCATGAAACGTCGCAGCAATAGCTTTTCGCAATAGCGATACATCGCGCTGAACATCGGGGGGGGGGGAGCCTTGGAGGCCCCCCCCCCCCCCCCCCGCCTAGTTAGGGTTAAGGGTGAGATATCCCTATACTCCTCCTAACAGCAGTTAATTTCAAGAGTGATGCCACCATGAGAAGTTCTTTGAATTAATTCCATATTATTGCACTTTGAAGGAATACTTCACAAAATTTGCAACACACAATCCATCATAAGTAGGCAACTTATGTATAATAAAAATCATAAACAATATCCTACTACCAGGTACCAAATCAATGTCACACTCTCTGCATCCTGATATTTTTTTTCTCCCAATAACCCTTTACTCTTTTGTCTATCAACCCCAGAGATAATGTGACTAGAAATGAAGCATACCACACAGGACATACAGCAATACAACTACTCTGTGGAATCAACTTGGATACCTTCACCTTCTCATGCAGTCATAGTATCCTACCATAAAATATAGCCCTCCATTTACATTTTGATGAAATTCTTTCATCTTTACCATTGGTCAATGGACTGACATTTTGACAAAGCAAATATTTCCAAATAAGTTTCTATCATTTACATCAAATTGGTTTTCCTAGTAGAAGTTATGGCTTCACAATCTATTACAGAAACTACAGCATTTCATCAAATCTCTTACTTTTTTTCCAATAGAATGTAAAACATCATTAGTTCATCCCAGTGTAATAATAAACAGATATTATACTTCTAAAGTATATGTGACATATCAATTGTGTTTTTTGATTGGTAAATCTATCATTGCATGAGCTGTAGGCCTACACATCTTGTACAATAGTCAAAAACCTTGTAAGATTAAAGACGGATCAGAACGTATTGTGTAATGATGAAAATTGACATATGGATGAAGATAGTCAAAAGACCTTACGGACAAATGCTTGAATGGAAGAAGAGACATAAACTGTGTACTAGCAAGTTCTTTTTTTTTTTTTGGGGGGGGGGGGGGTAAATGTCAGCCTCTTTGCATATGTTACGATTAGTTTCTTAAACCCCTTGAGGTTGGGCTGATGTTGCATGCATTTCACATAGACACTTGCCTGAGTATAACCCCTTCTCAATGGGAAAACAAAATAATTCAGTCATGAGGTCAACATGATGTATGAAATTGTTCATTTCCAGAATTTGGTCTCGTAAATAGGGTTTTATTCAATACGTAATTTGCAATGTTAAGTTTAGTTTGTTCAATATCTTCAACTCTGTTGGTACAAATGTAATTGAAAACATAATTAAGTCATAACCCTGCTACCCTCGTTTTTTAAATACACTATAAGGGCTCCCGAATGGGGTCAGCAAAAGTCCAGTATTACATTGGAAAAAGAATTACAACATTGGATAAAAACACATGCACAAGCGATTTTGATACAGAAAAAGAACAAATATTGATAGAAGAAACTCTAACCTTTTGATCAAAGTTTTTTTCTGTTCAGCATAACACAAATAAACATGAATTAAGGCCACGAATGCAGACACTCTTGTCTACATTATGGAAATCTGGTATACCAGGTTTTAATACACGAGTTGATGCTACAGGAAACCTGGTATACCACATTCCCATGAACAGTTATGACATTTCATTGTCTCACCTATTCCTCATCATGAGAAATGTGGGATATGTCTGCCCATTTACCTGCTTTGATTTTAATAGGATACACCTGACAAAGTTGGTGTAAACCTTGAGTACATGACAGACTCAATGCACACTTCAGTATTTGCAGTCACACACACCCAAAGCACACACAACAGTCTAGTCTTTTATTACAGTGAGTGAGATGATTGGGCAGAGTGGATAAATCTGGCCACGGATGTGTTAAGTTACAGTTCCAGCAAAAAATAAAAATCAATGAAAGTTCAAGGTGTCCTTTATGCTTCAACTGTATTAACATTATGGAAATCATGCAACTGCCCTATAGATGTTGAAGAAAAATAGCTTACAAATTGTGCTCTTGGTTGATAATGCAGCAACAACCCCTTTCCGTAAGGGTCAGCATTGCTGGATATTACTTTAAAATGATAATTTGATAGCGTGCTTTGATGCAAAGCACACACTTTCTTTTTCTCTTGCAGATTTCCTCTGAAGAAAAGAAATGATGTCAAGATTTGTGTGCAGGGCTGTGAGAAACTTGCAAGGGAAAAACATCATCACTTCATCTCATTTACTGTTTCATGAAAACAGGGAAAACATTTACATTCTCTAACTATCTGACGAAAGTTCTACCATTCTGTTTTATCTTATTGATTAGATTTTAAAAAAAAAAATCAAACTTCAACATGGAGTGGAATTACACTAAAAAAGGTTCCATGTTTAATTTTGTGCTTGGCATATGCTGTATATCAATCTGGAAAGTGAAACTTAAATATACTTGTTACATACCCTCTGGAAGGCACATTTCTGTGAACATTCTTAAAACATAACAAAATTGTGCAGTACTACGACTCATAATTATGATAAACTTGTAGGTCTCAGTAAAAATCAAAATACATGAAAAAAAAAATAAAATGAGGGTAAATATTTCTGAAATATATAAAACTAAAAAGCTGACATCATGTATCACAATTTTCATTCATGAAAAACACCAGAGTAGATACAAGGGCAAAATTGTTACTGTCATTTCAGCCTGACCGTGCTATTGAACATTTGTTGCTATTTCTATGTCAACAAAACTGAGAGAAGAGTCCAGAGTTTCAGAGCTTCATGAGCAATGTGTATTAACTATGGCACCTCTTGTAATCTCCACACAGAATGTGAGTGCATCACATTTTGATATAAGCTGTTTGTAATGGTGAAAACTAAACCAAAGATCTGCCGTTGGTTTTCTGCTAAAGGGCTGAGGCTTTTTATCTAATGATTACACTAAATTCATGGAATGAAAGACAGTTGAGCTTTTTGAATGTCAGTTGGAATATGCTACACAATAACACCACAGCACATTTTATCACCACTTGTAAATCAGGGGCTTCGTGTAAACATTAGTTCTCATTACCTTAAATCATTTAAATACCACTTCACAAAAACATTCTGCTTATATCTTTAAACTGTCTTTCAATACTTTCAACCCCATTAGACACAACTGCAGTATTACAACTAGAAATGTCGCCATGGCGACTGGTATGCCTCCGCCATAATGCATGGTTCTCCGATTAGGTCTATAGCACAATGTCTTGACAATGTGTGATGACAGTCTCACATAACTGGCAAAATATTAAAATGACAGGTTTGTCACATAATGTATTGAATGTTCACTTTCCTTGAACTAGGTTTATTTGCATGAATGGCTATACTGTCTAAAGGTGCAGGTATTTGGGGATTTGAGGATTTGTAACCAACTTTGACCCTTTTATAAGTTTAAAGAATAAGTGAAATTTAGCACTTTCACTTCACCTCTTGATCTTTGACCTTTTGGCAAGGAACTTCCAAGAGAATCTGTATTGGGTAATACATGCATACACTAAGTTTCAAGAAAAAAAATCCTGCAGGCATTGCATAGATAAGAGGGAAATAATGACATTTTGATGAGTTGACCTTGACCTTTGACCCATGACCCCTAAATTCCCTCCATGATCACTGCCAGTCAGTACATACTAAATTCATGAAGATACCTTGAAATATTTGTGAGATATAGAGAAAAAAGTAAAATTTTAACATTTGCACTTGACCTTTGACCCTTGACCTTTGACCTCATGACCCTAAAACTCTCTCTGGGGAATCTTCATTTAGTAGTTCATGTATACACCAAGTTTCAAGAAAATACCTCCAGGCACTGCATAGATATAGGGGAAATAGTGAAATTTTGAGCATTTGACCTTGACCTTTGACCTTGAGCATGTGCGCCCAAAAGTTGATAGGCACAACTTCGCCCACTCATATATATACACGCCAAGTTTCATTAGGATACTTTTTACAGTTTTTTTCAGATACGCTGTCCACAAAATTGATTACAGACGGAAGGACGGACGGACGGACAACCCAAAAACATGAATGCCTCCGGCGACACTTCGTGGCAGAGGCATAAAAACCTGTATACAGAGACATCTCACAAACTTACAGCATCAGCCATTTATAAGTACATTGCCTTTGGTGTACATTTTGTTGAAGCTTACTGGTGGCCACTGACCAAGGATTGTACTTTTACCCTCCCACATAGAAAGAAAGTTTCCTATAGAATTATTATATATATATATATCCATTAGACATAAAAAATATATGTTTTGTTTTGTTTTGGTTTGTTTTTTTTACACCAGCAAAGTAGATTTTGCTTCATATGATCACTACTAAGTAGCCAGTGCATTATGTCTACTAACATGCACACATAAAAATGATCTTATCACACTATTGCTTGAAAGACCTAGGAATATCAGGATATAAACAGAAAATCATTTTAGTTTCTATTTTCTTCCATATTCACATTACATTTTAATCTGCCCTCACGGTGTTGCTAGCAAATATACCACTGAGCAAATAAAAGAACACTGAACAAAAGCTGTTTCATGTACATTCTACCAGTGGAAGCTCTGCATGAAATGGTGATTAAAAAGTCACTGTAAAGAACAAAGTTATGATCATCACAGATCTGAGATGATACCAATAGTGTCTGACAGGTGGACATGTTATACCTGGTCTTTACCTGAAGGGAGCTTAGAGCTTAACAGGTGGCTGCTAGGATAGGTTTGGCTCTAATACTTGACATAGCATAGTACTGTCCCAGTCCCCTCTTACACTTTTCCAAGTATAATGCTGCTGAGAAGAGGTGCACTTTCTTTTCTGAGCTACATAGACTTATGTGACCGTGCAACACAAAACCAACAAAAAGTCGCAACCCTTGATTTTATGTGAGGACTCAAAAAAGGTGAAATGGGTCAGCCAAGTCAATCTCAAGTTTTTAATACTTTCTGAAAGAACTATTCTTCTTCTACATTGTCCTTAAGTTTGGATCACAAAATGAATGGGAAAGTGTGTTTTCAGCAGTAGTTTTTCTACAACCCTTTTTTTTTTTCTTTTTTTTTTGGAGTAGTGTGATCAGGTATGTCTTAGAGGTCCCTTTTAATTTCTTGAAAATCCTAGAACACACTCTTCACTTTCAACTCCAACAACTTTGGAAAGGATAATGCTACTACTTTGAAAGTTGGCATTAACCATGCAATTATGTTAATACAGCATGCTCAATCTCAGCTTAATCTGATAATCCCTTAATTGTTGTTGCTATGGTGGTTTGCATTCTGTTTTTTGTCCCATTCATAGCACAGCCAGCACGGCTTGGTAAAGATCAAGAGCTTGAATGTACCCTGTTCTTCAGGGCCTCTTTTCTCAGTTCACACTCTTCAAGAGTGTGTGCTTTTTTCCCATTATTTAGACACAGGTTAAGAGAGTCAATTTGAATTGGGTTATACATCAATTTAAAGCTTAGAGTCTGCTCTATCAGAGTCTGTTCTTAACTAAAAAGTTCATGTCTGGCAACTTTTTGTTGGTTTTGTGATGCAGGGTCACATATGTAGCATGGCCTATGCAATCATACATATCCAAATTTCTCAAATCCATCCCTATTGCTAGAGAGCACAAGTTAGGCAGTTTATTTCATTTGTCATGTTCTCTCAAACTTCAGTTGCTGTGGCGGGGTACTGCTTTCGTCTGTGTTGTAAACTGATGACCAGCTCTCTTGCTTTGTTGGATATCCAGTTGTTCACTACTTCAGTATTCTTACTGTACAGGTTGAGGAATATTCCAAATATAACTAATAGCCCAGACCAGATGTATCTGGAAAAAAGGAACAACAAATTTCAATGCCACAATTTAATGCAACATATAAGATTACTGATACACTCACATGAACTCACTTACTTTGCTTGCAGTGAAGAGTAACAACCTACATATAAACATGACCATGACTGCAGAATAAGATTGTGAATGTAAAAAGCTAATTTGTGAAGGTAAAAGACTCTGTTTCATGAACTCATAGTGCAAAGTCATTCCAAATTAATGATTGGAATTATGCTACTCATACAAATAAATTACATATACACAGGGGATAAGACAAGGGTATGTTACTAACACTTGAGGAAACATTTTGCTACATATGTAGATAACAGGAAAAAAAATCCCTTTTACAGTTGAATGGAAACCATATGTAGTGGAATCCCCCCTCCCCTCTTCAAGAAAATAGATTGCAGCAAGGACGTTCTGCTATGGAATGCTTTGTGGACAATATCTGATATAGCCAACTACCTTTCGAACTGTTGAGTTTGAAAGGCAGTTAACTATATCAGATATTGTCTACAACACATTCCCCAAGCAGTAATGCTTTCTCTTGATTTTCTTTAACAGAAACTTTGCCATCTTCTCCATAGTACCTCCGCTTGTTCAAAGGCCCCCCCCCCCTAAAAAAAAAAAATATACATATGATATCTAAACAAAGAAACCCAATTCTTCTGTCATATAAAAATAACTGAACAAAGCAGCTTTTTCAAAATGCCATTAAACAGTGATTTACCAACATACAAAAAGAAATGTGATCATTAACATGCACGTGATGTCGATGCTGCACTCTAATATTCTCTGACATATGATTTCCTGATACTTCACGAATTTGGTTGTTCTTAAAATTTGTTGAACTTCTCTTTCATTAGTGTTGATTTTTCTGGTTATTGTTTTTGTTTCAAATGATTCATTGGGGAATGACAAATGCAATTTTCGAACTTTAGTTTGCACGGCAAGAAGATTTGCTATATTCCTTGACTAACTGACAGTTCAGGGAAACATACAGTACTGTACAAATATATCCTAACATGTACAAAAGCTGTGTGAGTCACATAGCATTTGTTGGCTGTTGATAAATTAACTGCTCATGGCAAGCAAAGAAATTATGCTTTACACTCACTCAAGTATCTTCTTAAAGGACATGTTCACCTTCATAGACATGTGGGTTTTGTGAATGCAGCAATATTAGCAGAACACATCAGTGAGAGTTTGAAGAAAATCTGACAATCCGTTCAATAGTTATGAATTTTTGAAGTTTTTGCTCAGTCACGACTGGATGAGAAGACTACTATAGCTTGTGATGTCACATGAGTACAACGACATAAAGAAAGTATAAAGAAAATTCAACATATTTTTACTTTTCTCGCGTAACAAATGAACACTCAACTTCTCTGTTTCAGAAGGCAAGGGGAATAATATTACCCTTAACATACGTCAGTAGCAAGTCAAAGAAATGTGCACTTTATTCAAAAAGTAAAGTTTTGTGAAATTCTCTTTTTATTTTCCTTATATCGTTGTACGCTTGTGACATCATACACTGTGGTAGTCTTCTCATCCAGCAGTGACTGCGCAGATACTTACAAAATTTATAACTTTTGAACGGATTGTCTGATTTCCCCCAAGCTTTCACTGATGTTTTCTACTAATATTGCTGTATTCACAAAACCCACATGAATATGAAGGTGAATTGTCCTTTAAACTTATTTATTTGCTTATACCAAGATATGAGAATATGTATTTCAAAAAAACAAAGGGGGTATGACACCTCCTAATCCAAGGACATGGCATCTCAACAAAAAGATGAGCCTTCTGATATATTCAAACATTATTAAAATATATGCAAACATTAAGTTTGCAGGCATTTGATTAAATCAGAGGGAATTCCTAATCTAATGGCATGGCATCTTCCTGGCATGGCATCTTCCTAATCTAATGGCATAGCATCTTAACAACAAGATGCGCCTTCTACTATAATTTCTCTCCATCCTCTTTTATTGCTTTACATTTCCATTTCTACAGGGGTCACTCAATATTCTGCATCAAACTGAATGTGTGATGAAGAAGAAGGAAAACATAAAATAGACATGGCCTGTAACCTATTGGCAATGCCTGTAATATGTCCTGCACTTTGAATAGTTCTTAAAGGTCCCAAAGCACTGCTGCCAATACTTACTGTGTTGTAAAAGGCTTTGTGAAGAGTAGGAAGGATAGCATCATGGTTACAGTCTTTCTTGTTGTTGTGACTGGAAGGGACAATTGAGAATACGATAAACAACATTTATGTATGCGAGCTTTAGAGGTGGAATAGAGTCAATCAAGATCCATGCCTGTATGAGCAAAACATGAGCCAATTTTAATGTTTTAAAGACTTTCCTTTGAAGAAATGGTGACTTTTGATGAAACATGGAAATTTAATCAACGGATGAGTGGAAATTTGAGCATAATTGGACAGGTAATTCCATATGGTGAGACAAATTACATACCAATAAGTTACCCAACATGGCATTTACATTGGACTCCAAACTTATCATTGATATCACATAATTTTCTCGTATAATTCTCACTTTTAACCCTTCTTTGCTTGGTACATAAACAGGGTAAGTATAATCATTTGATTAGAACTGTAGAATCAACTTCTTCCATCTAGCACATCTAGCACAGTGTGAAACAGCAGCTGTCATGGCTGAGGGGTTAAAACCACATGGATAAAACCAGTAGACCCCCATGCTAGCATGAGGTTTGACTCCAAGCCTGATAGTAGTGCCTTTTGGCAAGGCACTTTACCCTCATTGCAAAGTCTTTTGGAAAAGACTTAGAACTGTTGGTCCAGTGTGCACAAAGTCATGCCGCATTCATGCAAAAGAACCCACTTCACTTCTCTCCCAAAATATTAAGTACCCTGGTTAAGTCAACACACAAAAACTGCCTAATTTACTCAGTTGGTGAGGCCCAATGGTCACAGTCACTAAGTTGACTTTCCACTGCTCAGGCAGACTAATGAAATATACAAATAATGCACAGGTGAGGGTGTGTTAGTGGAGGTGCAGCACACTTGAACGTGCACAAGGCGCTGTTGGGTGTATGTTGCACAACATTGCAAATACTCAAGAGTGAGCTGCATCTCCATTAACATCACAAACATAAACCTGTGCATCATTTGGTTAATAAAATGGTTCTATGAAAAAAAAAAAATTAATTTACTACTACCTTCATGGGTAAATACCAGTCAGCTACACATAGAACTTGCTTAAAAGCCAAGATGTCCAAAGAAATGTTTTAAATGCTCTGAATAAGAACTTAAATTGTTGACAGTAAATAAGTAGTGGAGCGCATGCTTATTATTGATAAAATGTGTGCAGCTAAAGCATGCATTTGTGGTGTCAGTGAGAGCAATTATGGCAAGTGCAACTGAATGAACAAAGTCACAGATTTGAGTAATGATATCTTTGAGCAGTCCTAAGTACGAGTCATTAGCAAAAACCTTATATCCGGTGGGCATTTTAGGCAAAATCAAAGACTGGTCACGTGATTGCTCTAAGCCTATCATTTGATTAGAATCCATATCACCATTATCATGAAGAATACTAACTATGCACTCAACATGTCTCATACAGACCAATGAAGAACACCTAATTATGAGACTCCCCAATGTATAGTCTTGAGCTTTTAATATTGGTCTGATTCAATTTAACTTTGAGGACTTACTGCCTTAGTTTCACTGACTTTGTACAATGATTTTTACATCACTATATGACTACATCACTGGTGGATATATTGGTGTAATTTGGACTGTACACATCATTCTCAGCAATCCACTTTGAGAGGACAGCATGTGAATGCCCTCACTAAAAACCCCGTAATGGTTCCCGTTATGAACTTTGACCATTAACACTGACGTGTCAACGTGTCTCACCTGTTACAGTGACTAAGGCCCCAAACTGTCTGATCATCCCTAGCACAAATATGATGCCAAGATATCCTGATAATGAGAACAGCACAGCATATGCATATGTCTGAACGGGATGCTGTGGAAAAATGAAAAAAGAAACATAATGCAACATAAGGAAAGAAATGTGACTACCCTATGCAAAGAGGGTCCTAATGACAAATGAATAAGTACATAATGCACACACTTCATCATTTTAAAACTTTACTTGCACGTTTTCAATGAATGAAGTATTGGATTTCAAAACTATGGGTTTTTTTTTTTTCATGAGGTGAGTAGTTCCATATTCTGAAAGAGTATCTTGTTTTACAAGCTAACAAGAGCATTCCTAAGAAGAGACATCTTAGTAATTGATCATGACATAGAGCAGTCAACAAGCATGCCAATTACACTTTCTGATATTTCTGAACAAGTACATTTTGAAACCCTTGCCAACTTTGGTTCTTTAACCATAGCTGATGATTGAATCTAAATCAATTAGTGGATTAGCATTGAATGAATTCTATTTTCCTGGGAATGGTTCCTACAGAATATTCACAGTATGAAAAACATCAAATGAACTAAAGTTTTCTAAGATTGTGTTAGTGTTTCATCTTCTTGAGGTTCACTTAAAGTTATAAATGTGACCGTGCATCACAAAACGAACAAAAAGTCGCACACAGTGAATTTGTGTGAGGACTGAAAATGGGTGAAATGGGTCAACCTAGCCAATCTTGAGTTTTTCATATTTTCTGAAAGAGCAAGTCGTCTTCTACATTATGTTAAAGTTTGGGATCATAAAACAAACAGGAAACTGTGTTTTCAGCAGTTTTCCTCAAACACTTTACTGTAGAACAATGTGATTAGATGTTTCTAATAGAGTCCACTTTTCATTTCTTAAAAATCCTGTACACACTCTTCACTTTCAACTCTAATAACTTTTGAAAGGATAATGCTACTGCTTTGAAAGTTGTCATTAATCATGGACAAAATGTGTTAATAAAGCACGCCTAATTTAAGCTTAATCTGATAATCCCTTCGTTGTTCTCGCTCCAGTGGTTAACACCCTGTTTTTTGTCCCTTTCATGGCACAGCTAGTGTGGCTTGGAAAAGATTAAGCGCTTGAATAGACTCTTTACTTCAGAGCCTCTTTTCTTAGTTCACACTTTTCCAGAGTGTGTGCTTTCTTTTCAACATTTAGGAGAGTCCATTTGAATTGAGTTATACATGATTTTAAGGCTTAGAGTCTGCTCTTTTAGAATCTGCCCCTAACTAAAAATCCATGTCTGGCGACTTTTTGTTTGTTTTGTGGTGCAGGGTCACAAATATTACAACAGTTATGATAATTTTTTTTTTTTTTTAACATGGCTCTTTTTGGTGTTATTGTACCTTCGCAGGTAATTTCAGAGAAAGTATCTTTATTACAAGGGACTCGACATTATGCACAATTCACTGCTATTTACTTGAAAAACATAAATGTGTAACACTTCTATGGCAGAAAGATGTTTTTGCATCTGAACCAGAAGACAAAAATAAGTGGTACATTAAGTTTGATTGATGCCTATTAGTCTCATTGCTGAACTGCTGGTATATATGTAATGTCAACATCAGTGCTAAAAATGTCTTGTGTTTCTCATAGAAGTGTTCTGACTTCTGGAAATTTCTTTCTAACTTGGTGAAATACAAATATATACAAACCTTCAATCTATTTTTTATGTATGTATGTATATGTATATATATATATATATATATATACATTTTTTTTGGGGGGGGGGGGCATAATTTCGACATTGGCCTGCCAACACTGAATTAGAAAAGTACCAGCAGAGTATAAATGTGGCCAAATTATTTCAAACATTCCAACCTGTTTTGTCCTTATTTGAACTTGAAGAACTTGTCAACCATACCTGGTAACAAAACCAGAATGCTGGGAAGAAACTACCATGTGACAACAGACCAACTAGGAGAATCAGGAAGCCAATGGAATATGAATATAAAACCTGAAAAAATAAGACAAAAGATGTTCAGTGACATAAACATTTGTCTCTACTAGCTATATGAAGGAAATTTCTCCCTCCTAAGCACACAAGTCAATTCCTTACAAACTCTGTCGAACAAATTTATTTTTTCTCTGTAGAAGTGACAAAACAAGCATAACCTTTTCGTATATGTGATAACATGTGATTTGATAATTCTCAGGAGATGAATAGACACTACACTTTGTCAACAAAAAGTCACATTCACAGTCAACCTCTGCGTAAGTAGAAGTAATACCTTTAAAGCAACATACATGTTTGAACTGAGCATGTTTACTACATAATGTAAATTAGTGACAATTCTTATCCATTCGAAAGTGTCACTGTGAATGCAAATTTATTACAATGTGCACACTTGGCCATGTCAACTTACTACTTCAGCAGATGATGCTCGATAAGTCTTCATTGCCTTCTCCTGCACATTCCCTATAACAGCATCAGCACATAGTGCCAGAGATATCAGTAATACTCCTAGGGAAGAAAAAAGAGAAAGCACACACACACACACATTAAGACTTTCAGGGCATTGTTTTAGTTGAAAAGTTAATACATGTAATAATTAGTGAGTTGACTGATATATTAGGTACACACATGGCTGTAATGTTAGTCAAAGGGTAATTGGTAATTAATAATGATTCTTGCACAACAGTATTAATATCAAGAAATACACTTTTATTGATTTAAAATTGCCTCCCAATACAGTAGATTATAGCACTCTTGTCATGCTGAGATTCTTACCACTTCTTCTGTACAAATCTTGGGCAGGTCACTGCTGTGGACTCTGTTATACTAAACTTTTTTAATCAATGATTTGTGTAACATATTGCTTTGAATTTGAAAGTTTGAAAGTGATTGGGTACATCAACAGCAAAAACCATATTCAAAATTGCATTCACAGTGATACAGAATTCTTTAACTGTATTCATAATATGTACTTCTGAATGTTGAAAGGCAAGATGAGAAGTCATATATCAAAGATGAAAGAGGCAACATTGGAGGAGCACACAATCCCACAGACATAGACATTATGCAAATAAAAACTGGCATAGGATAGGAGGAAACATACAAAATAGTCCATCAAAAGACTTTGAATGCTATTGAGTGGGTTGTAAGTCCTTGAACCTCATCGTATAATTCATTTCTTCCAAAAGTGGTATTTTAAACCATCAGAGACACAACAAATCGTCCACTATAATGTGATCATGTTTGTTCAGTAGCTGGTTCCTATGTTTGATTGACCCACACATTGTCCCTGGGGTGACAAGACCTGTACCTAAAAATCATTCATTATCAGAAAAGCAATTACGTGTTTTTGTAACTTTTGCAACATTTTCACACAATGACATCGATGTTGATGTCAAAATAATGTAGAAACATTGCTTGGCTTACATTATAAGATTATAAGATTTTATAAGAACTCAAATTAGTATTTTTGACATTCTCAATTTTGAGTTAAGAGATGTTTGCATATAACTATGCTAATTGAAATATGAGGTCTTGCCATCCCAGGGACAGTGGAATATATATTTGTATTTCTCACCTGTTCTATCAAACTTGGGAGACACAGTGATATCAGCTAATGTGAAGAAGATAAGGCCAATACTCATGCACAGTGCAGCAGCAGCGTCCACAATGCCATATGGTTTACCTATATTATGATTAACATGACATTCATTGACTTTTTATCAGAAAATCATAGCAATTTTGTCATTAGCCTTACAAAAATGTGTAAACTAAGCAATGCCCTACATGAGTGAAGAAGTCAACATAATATGTATGTGCATTATATACACACACACACACACTCATACTTTTATATGTATACCAGTATATGTAAAGTTGTGGTAGCAGTGACTCATTCAACTTCAATTTCATCAAAATTTTAAGCACAAATCTTTAACATATCATGGATTTTGCTTCTTCATTTCTTCATCAAAAAAAAAAAAAATTAAAAAATAAAAAAATACCCCAAACAGAGATAAAAACTTACAGTTGTATGACTTGCCCATCTCAGAAGGATTCACCGTCCATTTCCATATAGCATGTTCCTTTCTTTTATTCACTTAGGTTCAGTAATGCTCTTCAAAAGAGCCCTTGTTACTCCAGCATTGCTACTGAAAGTACCTACTGATACACATACTTCTTAATCCTATACAGCCCAAGGGGGGGGGGGGGGGCACATTGTGCCCCCTACCAGATTTTTCATTTGCTACTCCTTAGCCCTTTATCAATTTCAACCAAATTTGGTGACTTTTCCTAAAATCTTATTGCAAACATTTTGATATATAATTTAGCTATATTTGATATTGCTGGTTGCCATGGCAACCAGGCAACCATAAACTGACAACCATGTCATTCAGATTTTGCGTATTTTTCTGTTCCAATTTCAATTAACAATATTATAATGTATGAAATGGGAGTTTCTCAGATGATTTTTACTGAAGAAGCAAAATGTGAAGTAATTATGGCCCTGAGATGTTTTTCCTATTATTTCCTTTGTTTTTATGTGACAAAGACATAAAACAATCGATATAATAGAGATGGTTGAAAACAACAGTATTTTCCAAAGATTGCCCTTCTATTTTGTGTCATTTTGATTCCTTCACCCAAGTTATGTCTGTAATATCATTTACCATATTATCAATCTGCAAACTTAAAATTCCAATATCATGGAAATATGAAATGTGATTAACTATACACGCACCAATCCCAAACAATGCATCACAGGTCTCATAATGTATTTCTTTGTTGTTTAGAGTAGTGCCCCCATGTGGTGACCTTGAGAAATTTCAACCATAACAAATAATGAGATTCGACTTGTACATCATTTGTGGCAAATATGAAAATGATTGATCCATAATAATATATAATACATATATACTGGGGATAGAGAAATTATACAGAAAAATCATGTTTTTAGCATATTTCCTATGTATTTCTTTATATTTTGGTAAATAGTGCCCTCTATGGGTGTTCTTGAAAAAATTCAAATGTGCGGTCACGTAGAGTATGAGTTGCTCTACCCATGTGCCAAATATGACGATGATACATCAAACAATAACAAAGTTATATAGGGGGGCACCATGTTCCCCCCCCCCCCCCCCTTGGGCCTGGGAAGGGTCAAAATAGTTTGGGCTTTATAGGGTTAATAGGAATAAAATGTATCTCGTAAACAGTCTAGAGCTTTTGCACTATATTGCAATGAATACATCTCATCAAAGCAAACACAAGATATTACCTTGTATGAGCACACCTCCGATCATTACTGGGATGAGTTTACAGCACTTGAAGATGACTTGAGTGGGGTAGTTCAGGTACCCTAAAGATGCATTCGACATTCCCATAGTCATCACTGTCAGAATGGATAGTACAGCGTATGTCTTCATTGGAATTCTATTAGGGGAAAGAAGATAATATCAAATCCAGAATTTTCTACATCTTTATGTTAGTCATAGACCCTACAACTCTTCTACATGTCAATTGAAACAGTCACAAAGATGAAGCATTTTATATATACATGCAGCTAATACAAACACTGATTCTCATAGACAGTTGGTATTAAACTATACCATAAAGTAAAACATGGCAAGTGCCATTTCAAAGTAGCAGGTCTACTGAAGACTTGGTGTGGAACACTACCATGTGTCATCTTAAAAAAAAAAGAGTTCAATATCCAAACTAAAAGTCAAATGATGTGTCGTATTTTGGGTCAGATGTTGGGATTTTTAAAAAGCATGTTGTATGTTATATGCCAAGCTGTATTCATGATGAATGTCTTGTGATTTGTGATTACATTTTTGTTTTTATGTTTTTATGTGTTTATGTGCAAGACTTGAAAAAAAAGATAAAGATGGAATTGAAAATAAACTTTACTTCTGCATAAAAACAAAATTGGTTAGCTTCAAGTTACTGCAACTGGCCTGTTGTATAAAATTGTCACGTGAGTAATTATCCTCCCTTACTTTTTCTTACCTTGTCCTTTCCTATAGCAATTGAGCAATTTTGAGCTCAATGTAATAAATGTAATCTTGATGAAATTTTCAACCGACAGAACACTAATTAATGGAGATGTACCCACAGGAATGTACAATGAAATTAAGATTAAATAAAAGGACAAAGGTGGATACAAAGAGGACATTATGAGGAGTGTGTTCACATGAACACACATTTGGATGTAAGAAAGCATGTGTAGCAAAACCCCACCCTAGATTCCCCAAACATCCATCTTGACTATTGCCAAGCACTGTTATTTTCTTCCCAGTATAGTAGTGTACTGGTACCTTCGAACTGTGTCTGTTTGAACCTTTGTTGCTAAGAGACCAAAAATTGTGTAGCATCCAAACTGGGTCAACGTCAGGTACCAGCCATAGGCCTTGAACTCCTGAAAGCTGAAAATTAATTCCTGCAGAATGAAAATGAGAATTGTTTGAAAAGTTGAATTAAAAAAAGTGTGCTACAGTTTACTCAAATGAAGAGGAAGGTATTCTCTTAATACAGTGTATACAGTTAACTTTAAAGTAATATTGGAGGCGGCCAAATTTTGTCATGCCATCTTTTGCAAGCACTGAGTTTCACAAACTGTCATCTCAAGTCTGTTTCTTTCCATCATTACAGTGCATCATATTTTCATCTCCAAATACAGCATAGAGCAAACCTTACTTAAAATCTTAACTTATTTCTCTCTTATTGAGTGCCTGAGTACAGCATTCACTATGTGCCATTGATGTAGTGACCTATTCTTAGGCAAAGAGGGACATATACAATGAATCACATACTGTTTTAAATCTTAATGTGGAAGGAAAAGGGAGAGAATCAGAAATACACAAACAAAACTAACAAATATTTAACCAATACAAAATGCAAACATGCATGACTTCCAACTATTCTAAAAAGTTTCTATGAACTCTGCTGATCAGATCCCCAGTGGAAGAGCATTCCAGAGGTGTGGAGCTGCATAAATCCAAACTTTTCCTCCAAAAAATTTTCATGAGACTTCTCCTTTTGCTATGACAACCATTTTCATATCAATCTGATCAGTTTCACTACTTTTTTAATTTTTCTTTAATGTTTACAACAATGTGAAAGCTTCCAGCTGTCAATGAGAGAGAAAAAGTCAAATAAAAGGTCACAGCCAGCTTACAATGTACAAGTGTACAATCTATGTATATTAAAGATCATCCATTACCGCAGTAAAACTGTAAATGCACTTATGAATTTGGTTGACTTGGACAAATTGTGCTATAACATTCCCCAGACAAGTAGTGCTATAATATTCCCCAGACAAATAGTGCCATGATAATCCCTAAAGGGCCATGGAAATCGTCCCACTCCCCAAAACACATTCAGTGATATTCTTTGTGTACTACCTGAGGCATTCTACATGCTGAGGTTTTTGTTTGACATATACACTGTATGTACATGTATGTACTTGTTTATCAAGTGAACAGAAGTGTATCATGGGGGAGTGCCCCAAAACCCCAGTAAGTACGCATGCATGCATCTACAGTTCTTCAAAGATTGACAAAGAGTTTCAACAGCAAAATACAAAACAAGTACACACTTCTCTGAACCGGTCACTTCATAACATGAATAACATTACTTGCTTGGGTGAGTAGCATCAATAGCAGGAAAATTGAGAAGAAGAAGACCCTGAAATCTTGGAAGGACTGAATACTAGGTAACACAAAGTACACCTAAACATACAAGGCCATGTTCTTTTATTATCATTATTATTACTATTACAGAGACTCCAACTCTCCCGTTTTTGACGGGAGATCTCCCGCCGAAAAACCATTTTTGCAAAATCTCCCGTTCTCCCGTTTGAGATTTAATTTCTCCCGCCCTGGCTCTTTGTCTCCCGTTGGAAAGGATTTTTACATATTTCTATCGTATGTTGAAAAAATAAGCCTTAGATAGCACCAGAGAGCATCTAGATCCCTGGGAATTTCGCGTTTCGCACACATCAACTTTGAGTCTCCCGTTTGCTAGGGGTTTCAGGCGGGAGAATCTCCAGATCAGAAGGTACCTTGGGTTGGAGTCTCTGCTATTACTATCACTACTGTTGCAAATTTTCCTGAGCTGATAGTACACTTTGTGTCTTGGGAAATCAATGGCTCGTAAATAATTGCCTTGTATAAGATGAATGCCATGGAATGAAATGCAAGGGTGGGAAAAGGGATACTGTATAAGCTGTTATTTTTTCGTACAGATATTGTTATGAATTAGGAGGCCACACACATCTTTGCAAAATGTTGTTTTCGCAATTTGACATTGAGGTTATCGCAAGTGCACTAGTGCCTGTCTGTTTGTTAAAGGTCTTGTTTACCTTTGGGAGCAGTGATTTAAAAAATGTTCAATTTATCATATTTGATGCATATGAGTAGGTCAGCTGTATCACAAAACATCCTATCATATGAAATTTTTGCAATAAAGCCTGAAATGTAAGGAGATATCACTGTTTTTCCTAATAAACCATAACTGTAGACAGTTTAGTCTGGAAACATTTTTATTATCACTATTGTTCACATTTTGTATATTTAACAATACTTAATATCAATTACACCGATTTAAATTTTTACATTTGTTGTTTATATCCCTAACTCACATTTTAGAACTATTTTGAAGCACTAATGTTGGGTTTTTGTTTCATCTGCAAATGGTAAATTATGCCTTTAAATTTGTGGTCCAACAGTGATAAGTGAAATTCACAAAAATTAAACCCTCACGAAAATAACAGCTTTTACATCAGTCTTTATTTCTCATTCCATCAATATGGTTCTCCAGCAAAAATTCAGCCACTTGAGGAATGGTTTTTCAAGTCTCAATTCGCAAAATATAATCCTCATAAAATATATGGCTCACTCAGTACTAGTTATACAGTTTTCAGTCATTTCTTACAATGTCATGTGGTCATCAATCTACTTGAAATTAAAAAAAAAATCTCCCTCAGTATTTTTCGAAATAGATAAAAAGAGACATTATATAGATGATGACTGGAGGGGGAGGGAACATACCGAATGTTCCACCCGAAGGGTTTGAAATGCTATTGAGGGAGGTTATAAGTCACGAGACGAAGTCAAGGGACTTATAGCCTCCTGAAATAGTATTTCAAACCCTGAGGGTAGAACATTTGGTACATGTTCCTGACAACAAAAGTCATCATTTGATATATTATATGGTTTGTCAATTACAGGTGTACGTCAAATACGTCAACGTCAACCACCAGCACAACGCACTCGATATTAATCGCTCGCTCGCATGTTGCAGAGCCAAATTTACTGCGCGTGTGTGTGCGGTCCGAGGCCTTCTGTCATTTGTTACATGAAAATTTTTCCCATGGGAGAACATTACAAAAATGTTCGCCCATGGGCCAACATAACGAATGTGCCTCCATCACGTGACTGTGTTTAACCAATCACTAACCAGTATTTGACTAACCCATTTAATACAAGGAAAAGTAGAAATTACGCGGTGCGTAAAATATGTCCCCGCCGGAAGTAGCATTTAGTAGCAAAATGTACAATATCGGTAAAAAATCAAGGTCAAAGGTCAAAGAAGTCAAAGGTCAAACTTCTGTGTAGAAGTTTTGAAGCCCTCACCTAGTGCCATCACAAAAAGCAAACGGAATCAAAATTGGGTTAGAAATGGCGAAGGAGTAGCATTTTGTAGCCAATGTACAATATAGGTCAAAAATCAAGGTCAAAGGTCAAAGAAGTCAAAGGTCAAAATTCTGTGTAGAAGTTTTGAAGCCCTCACCTAGTGCCATCACATAAAGAAAACGGAATCGAAATCGGGTTAGAAATGGCGAAGGAGTAGCATTTTGTAGCAAAGTGTACAATACAGGTCATAAAATCAAGGTCAAAGGTCAAAGTCAAAGGTCAAAATTCTGTGTAGAAGTGTTGAAGCCCTCACCTAGTGCCGTCACATAAAGCAAACGGAATCGAAATCGGGTTAGAAATGGCGAAGGAGTAGCATTTTGTAGCAAAATGTACAATACAGGTCAAAAATCAAGGTCAAAGGTCAAAGAAGTCAAAGGTCAAAATTCTGTGTAGAAGTTTTGAAGCCCTCACCTAGTGCCATCACATAAAGCAAACGGAATCGAAATCGGGTTAGAAATGGCGAAGGAGTAGCATTTTGTAGCAAAATGTACAATATAGGTCAAAGGTCAAGGTCAAAGGTCACGACTGAAATTCTGTGTAGAAGTTTCAAAGCTCCCATGTAGTGCTATCATATAACGCAAACAGAATCAAAATTGGCTCATAAATGACAGAGAAGTAGCAAATTGAAGATTTTGATCACACACGGACGGACACACGGACACACGGACGCACGGACGGACGGACGGACGGACGGACGGACACACGGACGGACACACGGACACACACACGTACGGAGCCCGTTTCATAGTCCCCTGCTCGAACTCGTTCGGCGGGGAAAATAAACAGATAAGCAAGTCATGTTTTTACATTTCCTGACCACTTACTTGCTAGCCTTAGGATAATTGGCTCTCAACAAATAGAATGCTGATGTCTCCTCTCGGTCAGTGTCTCTATTCTAAAAGACAAAACTCTCTCTCTCTCTTTATCCCACCCACATCCAAATTTCATTCTAGTCAATAGTTCTTTCACAGCTTTTGGCATGCATGATATTAATCTCAATGTAATATGTACACGTACAGGGTAAACGGAAAACTATGAGAACTACACACTGCTATCTTTCTTCTTATTTTTTTCTTTTTACCTGGCAATATCCATAGATGATAAAGAAGAAGAAGATGGCACTCATAAGGAAAAAGAACTGTAAACTTGTTGGCCACATTGACACCGGCAAGCCCATCACATAGAAGACATCAGAGTGACTGTCAATGGTCTTGCCATCACGGTCATGCTCCTTGGTCCCATTAGGGATCCCAATACTGATCCTGTGATCATCCTTCCCCACTGGAGTGGAGCCCCTGACAGGGGCCTGCTGATAGGATGGGTGCCCCTTCGGCTGCTCCAT
Source organism: Diadema setosum (assembly GCF_964275005.1). Lineage (NCBI taxonomy): Eukaryota > Metazoa > Echinodermata > Echinoidea > Diadematoida > Diadematidae > Diadema > Diadema setosum. The sequence goes on from NC_092694.1 coordinate 19,461,137, forward strand.
AAGGTAGGCTGCTGCTTCTCGGTACTTGGGGCTGTTAGTGAGCTTGCCTCCTGTCCAGCCACTGTGGGTATGACGAGCAGTGCTTGTTGTGGTTCCAACTAACAGGCCCCCAGATGTTCCAGAGGAGTACAACCTTTGTTGGCTTGCCATGGATGAGTGCAGACAACTCTCTGGACTAGTCTTTACTTGCAGACTCTAATAAGAGTTTAGAAAAGAAACAGCAGTCAGGTACTGTATGGTGCTAGTTCATAACTTTGAAAGGTCATAAAGTGCTGTACAAGTCAATCACTATATATACAGTTCAAATTAAGAAATCCTTTTACATTTATATGAGTATACTTACACGGTTTGTACATCACATTACATTTTATTAAGGGTACTTGCAACTCATTCAATACTAACTGATTATCAACCACTTTTCTCACACATGTAATGTGACAAATAGTTGGTGAACTGCACTTGACTTCCAAGATTGATGTTTAAACACGAACACGTCCACTATTTTGCACCATATTTTGTGAGTCATTTTTGTTTTTGTAATTAAGGAATTAAGGATGGAAGCTGTATACCAATCCATTCACCAAGTACATGTACATTCTCATTTCATTCTATAGCTTTATACCTAATTTATAATAAAATGCAATTTTCAGGATATGTATGTAGCCAATAATATACAATTTCATGATTAGTTCTGATTATTAAAGACAAAACACAAAGTTGTAGATATATCGATATGAGCACTAGAAATTATAGTATCTTAATATTTATATATAATTTGCACATTTGACATTCAAAATTTACGTAGCAACAGTATAAGTTTTATATCTATTGATCATAGAATTGCCTACAGAAATATGAACTATGGAAATATAAGGAATGTTGGCATAATATGTTATTTATTTGACAAATCTTCATGTATCTGTACATTGAATTAGGTTAGTTAAAGGGTGTATAGTTCTGGTTGAGGTGAAGATTTAGTTTTTAACGTTTTGCGAGATATTCAGAAACCACTCTCTGAGATGTCAAAGAGCATGCAATTCTAAGGGGTATCAAAAGTTTATTCGATGAAAATCGGTTTTGAAATGGCTGAGATATCCAAAAACAAGGTGAAACAAAGAGATCCTAATAAAGTTGTGGCATGTCGCCTTTTATTATTAGCACTTTTTGGGATATCTCAGCCATTTGAAAACCAATTCATCAAATAAACATTGAATCCTTCTTAAAATCACATGCTCTTTAAAATTTCATTAGAGGTTTCTCATTATCTCACTTAGGAATGTTCAAAACATGAATCCAGACCTCAACCAGTACTGTACAGTCCCCTTAAGATCTACTGTCTACAATATTGCATAAAAAGGATCATATAAAGTACCTCAACTGTGGTCTTGAAGACCCTCTTTGTTAAAGTACGGTATATGTATATAATTATGTAGAGTCTGTACATATCTTTAACATCTTCACCTCTATCTGACATTGTTTCCTCAATATACTTTCTCCAATTAAAGGTAATTCAACTAGATTGCAACTTTCTAAAAAGTCTCTTGACAGCAATAGTAGGTTTCTCATTTGATTATTTCACTGAGATACAGCACTGTAGTTAATGTTAATTCTAGAAATCATTTCACTATCAATACATCTTTATATTTCTGTTCTCAAAAAATGAAATGTTACATTCATAGAGATGAGGGATTACATATGAATGTAAAAATACATGATTGCATAAAACAAGTATCCTAAAAGCTGATATTCTTCAGAATAAATGAGTTTTAGAAGCATGTCCGTGGGCTAGACTACATTCTAAATTATTTGGCCTTCATATAGTAACACAGTGCCATCATGATCTTTACTGCATCATTGTAAACCCTAGCTGTGCTTCCCTCGCTGATTGGCACACACCCTGCTTCCTGTGGTGACTGCCACAGATACATTGAATTATTCGTTAATGAACAGAGAAACGGACTGTAACTGATCCCCCTAATCACAATTGAGATACTACCATAGCCTAAATTCTGGACCGAGGCAAATTCCTACACCTGAGTAGGCTGGCTAATCTGCAAGTTTTGACGGATCAATGAATGCTGATAAAAAAAAAAAAAAAAAAAAAAATTTAAAGGGAAAAAAAAAAGGTTTGGCAGGTTAAGATTTAGTGTCTGGGCACAAAGATTTATAGCCGATGCAATCTCTGTGTTGTATTAATGCATTAATCATATTCTGCACGGAGCTTTGGTGGTGTAACTGAAATTCCTTTCCTTCTTATTTTGTTTTATATTCATTCATTCATTCATCAATATTCATTCATTCATCAATATTCATTCATTCATCAATATTCATTCATTCATGTTTGCTTGTCAAACCATCATCAAAGAATGCACTCATTACAAAAACTTGCTAAATTTGTTACAGAGGTATGCATCTAAAATTATCTCACCACGAATGTTAGAAACCTTAAGTTAGGTCTCAACCAAAACTATACAATCCCTTTGAGGAGTTATTTCTTCAGAATTCTTTGTAAGCTATGGATAATTCTGTATCTGCACATCCTGTTGCATGGCCTGTAACATTTGTTCAATTTCTCTGTGGAGACAAGTAGCATATTTCTTCTGGTAAATATTGTCATTAAATCATTCTTGCTGACTTTGATGATTTTACAACTCATTTACAATGGGGAGAAAGTACCTATTGTACACTTGAGAGAAACACTGTACATGTGTTTTAAAAAAGGTTCTGTACCGGACTTCATGGGAACAAATACATGTTCAATACGATGACATAGAATAGTCCATTTCTGAAAACTTTCCTTGTCACAAGATGAATTAATTTAAATGAGAAATGAATCAAATCATTCTCACGGTCAATATTATGCCAATGGCCTACAAATAAATGTATCTATCCTTGCATTTGAAATTCATGCACATTTGCAATTTCTGTATTTCTTGTGGTTATTACATAAGGGAAGTTATACAAGTGGCAATACAATGCAAACCAGATTATGAGGTGGCTTTTAACAGGCACAAGGAGGATGGCATTTTGGATGTGACCATGACATGATGTGGTGTGACCATGGTCTGAGGTTCTCCATCATTGTGTGTGTTTGCTATGTGATTGTGATCTTTTACTTGTTTTTTAGTTTTCAGTCACTTTTGAGTAAACATTCCCTCAGTAACAATATGAAAACAATCACAGTGCTCTTGACTTGTGTGTTGTCATAATGCAAAGATATGACCAAGGATCCTATTTACAATAGATTATTCACAACTTTGTCACTTTAACTGAAATGTACAGGGAACCCAAATCTCACAATCGGCATTAAACAAAACGTTCAAATCACTTTGAATTTTCACAAAGACCTGCTACAAGGAATTATCAAACACATGGAAACACATGATGACCTAATGCAGCATAGAAAACAAATAGCCTTGCAAGATAACAGGTCATGAGTGTACTGTAAATTGCATTCATCTCAAGTTGTTGGACATTATATTGCACAAAAAGATTTTGAAGGAAGGTCTACCAAAGTACAGTAACAAGAGAAACCTTGAAGACAGTTTGGGGCACAACACTCCAATTCCAATCGTTTGTACACATTGCTGTGGATATTTTGCAAGTTGGGCAAAATCTCAGCACTTTCAAGGCTTAAAACACACAAGAGTAGCAAATTACCATGCACCCTTTAAGGTCTTCATGCATGCTATCTTAAAGGCAAACAAACCATTTCTTAAGCAACCATTCCGCTTAATGCAAATGATGGCTCCAGTGCAAACTGCGAAACAGTATTTAATTGAATTCCTCCCTTTTTCCCTTTCTAACCATAACAACACTACACAGGGTTTAAAAAGAACAGTATGACCTCTGTGATGAAAAACACTGTGTCATGGAAACTAAGCCCAGGATACCACCATGTCTTTTGGAACATGGTCATATAAAAAAACAAAAACAGCTTTTCTAAGGATGCTTACTGTTACTAGTTACGTGCTGTGACTTTGACTGACAGACTTTCTTTGACAGACTTTAAAGAGGGTATAATCTGGGCACCTACATACATGTAGATGCCTTTAGTTGAAATATACACAATACATACCAAATTTATTAAAAGGACAAGTTTGCCTCAATATAGGTGTGGATTGAGTGAAATGAATGCATAAATATTAGTACAACACAACATCAATGAAAGTTTGAGGAAAATCAAACAATACATTCACTTAGTTATGAACTTTTGATGTTTCAGTGCTGTCAACACTGGATGAGAAGATTACAGCAGTTTGTGATGTCATATGTGAAGAACATTAAACAAAACAAGAATTCCACAAAATTTCAGTTTTTGGTTTTTGGTTTTTTTTTTTCATGAAAAGTACCCATTCCCCTGACTGGTTACTGGTGAATATAAGGGTAATATTATTACCCCTGTCTACTGAAAGAGGCAAGTCAATTGCTCTCTCATGTGAAAAAAATCAAAATATGTTACATTTTCTTTATACTTTATTCATAATATCCTTCCTTGCATGTGACATCACAAACTGTAGTAGTCTTCCCATCCAGCAACAACAGATTTACAAATTATATCATAACTTTGGATGGCTTGTCTGATTTTTCTCAAACTTTCTCTGGTGTGTTATACTAATATTGCTTCATTCTTGGCTTGAACTTGTCCTTTAAATCATTCCTGAAACTAAGGCAAATCAACTGGTACCCTCAGTTGAGGAGGATGCATCTGCTTCTCACTCAATCTCAGTGTATGTGCCATGAGTACACTGTACATGGCTCTTCACTTACATTTTATGAAGTCACCTGCAGGGCTGCTACGTACCTCTCACGCATTGACCTTGAGACTCACGCATTTTGACCAAATCTCACGTTCTCATGCTGATCTAACATCATCTCACGCACAGACAAAAAAAAATAAAAAATAAACTGGTTTCTCCACATGACGTGTACGAGTATTACACAAATGCATACACAGTATTCTGTAGACACACCACGGTCATCCACACGCAATGTGCATTCAGCACGCATGTTCTGCAACCCTGTTTTGCACTCGATTACGTACCGGTATTTTCTTCTTTTTTTTTTTATGGTGATAGGTGATCTAATTGTCCACCAGAAAATAGTGTTGAAAGAAGAACATCGATTTCCATTCAATTCAGTCATATTAAAGTCGATTCAATTCCAATTGACAAGCATGCAATTGGTAGGCACAATAACAGATACCATGTTGAACATCAATAAACGTCGGATAAGTCGAAGAAAATTTGACGTATGCAGACCTCGAAGTTCGCGTACGTCAAACCATTTTCTTCAGTCCCGACTAATTTGAGGTATGCAAGGTTGACTGTACAAAAATATGATAGCAATATCAACGACAGAGATACATGACATCGGAGGAAATATCAATCTGTATTATGTATGAGTCAACATCATGTTGGGTGTGGTGTGCATGTATACATGTGAGTAAATATGTTACAAATTGATGCCTATAAAGAGTTGTAAAAGATATGAGTAAGTGTATTTTAAATGTCTAAATGAGTGATGTATAAAAGCTGAATTGTGTAAAAGTTAATGTTACACATATCATTTTCATCATGCTTCATGTACAATTTCAGACATCTTTTCAATCATAGTTTGGATCTACTGCACAGCATTGCACTGTCTTGTCTGTCTCTCTATCTATCTCTCTTTTTATAATGTTTGTTCAGAGATTAAGATGCTAAGCACTGCTGAGCAGATTTAATGGCTTCTGTTTGTGACAGGCTGCCACAACTGGAGCAGAGCCACTTCATTTCATTCTTGATTAACTTTTCTCTTCACAGTTTTTCTTCTGGTGAGGAAATGCACACTCCACTGGCAAGTGGGAGAGAAGGCAGTGAAAGTAAACCTTTTTGTGAGCTCTTCTCAGTATTGAGATATATTGCAAATTCAATCCTTGGTATCTTTTACCACCTTTGAGTGTTTGGTGATTTGACAACAGGGAGATTTAAGATGAAAGGTATTATGGGATTGTCAATGACAGCTGAACGGTTTCTTGCACCAGTATTTACAGTGTACTCAGAATGATGCCGAATGGGCATCTCATCGGCCTGAAGACTAGTTGGCAATCTGGGGGACATTTCATGAAGTGTTTTGTCACATATTCTCATCATTTTTGTGTACACCATCAATTGAAAACTGCAAGGTGATTGTACATATGTAGATAGAAGAGCACAGACACAGTAACTTGCAGAATATATTACACATTCAAGCAAGCTTTGTCAATCAATGACCACAATCCTGCTTTGCAAAATATCACTTGTGAATTTAAAAACTTGGAGAGAAAAGTACAGGTTTTCACACTTTCTGAAGTTAACCAGGCTTCTCTAAAACAATCCACAAGCCTGTTTTTATGACAAAATTGCAAGTTTTGTGTAGTTTCTCTGGTACATAGCCTGGAATGTCCCTTTTTCAACATATGTGGTTTTGTTCTTTGATAACACCCAAGAAAAGATGCCAGTTGAAGTTTAAAATCATAACAGTCACCTTATCAAATATGGAAATTATTTGCCTCTCAGAACTCTATCATTACAATGTAGTTGGCTTAAGACACAGGCTATAATAAAGATAGAATATCATTACATACTTGTAACAGAATGATGCACTACAAGTCTTTACAAACAGAGAGAGTAAGTCAAAACAGGAATGCACCACACCATGTTGCTCTCTCATCAGTGTAATAAGAGCCTTGAAAAACTCCTCTGTTCCTGCACAACAGATGGAGCTCTTCAAATAATTAGATAGGTAAATGTAGTGCACAGGGAGAAACACAAAGGGCTTTCTACATTGTACCATTCTATACAGTCTGACCTGGCATTTATCTGGCCATCACTTACTGTAAAAGTGGAAATTTTCGCGGTGTTGAAATTTTCACGCATTTCGCGCAACCAGAAACTAGCGCGAAAATAATAACACGTGAATATTTTTGCTTGCCATACGTTCCTGTGCGTGATGTCTTGATTCCGCGGAATTAAAAACACGCGAAACTCTTCTGACCCGGCCTAGTGCAAAAAATTAGTCCCGCGAAAATATCCACTTTTACAGTATCCCGATCTCACCATCATCCAGACATGAGCTTGCTTACAAGTTTCTTAATATTTCCATGCATTTTTCAGTGCCAATCTCAAATATACGTAATATTCCTGTAAATGATTTGTCGGTAAAACTTTATTAAAAATATGTACTAAATTATGCACTTAATTCCAAGTTCAGTTATACAGTCAACCTTGTCTAAGTCCAATCTACATGTATTCGGACTGAAGAAATAGCTTTGACTTAGAGAATACTAGACTCATGAGGTATTACAATCAATAGAATATAAAGAGAAGAGGAGTTAAAAGGACCTTGGACTTTAGGTGATTACTGTATACGCCATATATTTTGCGAGTCTAAATTTTCACGAATCAGGAATTCCAGACGATTTCGAGAGTGGTTAAATTTGAGATCGTAGAGTCTTGTAGGCCTACTGAACGGAGAAATGTACACTCGTACGTCACATCCACATCGGGATCAGAGTCAATATTTTTGTGTATTTAATTTCGCGAATAGCAACTGACTTGCGAAATACGCGAAAATAAAAACCTCCTGACATATTTGGCATATATACAGTATTCGACTTAAACAATGTCAACTTTTGACAGGCTTTACTGTGAGAGACATATAACAAGCATTCGATGTCACACTAGCAATTAGCAGTACAAAGTATTCAAAACATCAATCTTATTCTATCAATGACTCAAACACAATGAAAATTGATAATTATTGACATTTGACTAGTAAACTTGGGCACTAAATCATCTGTATTATGAACCATGACAATACAATTTGTACCATGCAAATAATTATTTTTTGTTGATGGTAACAATACATGTGTATACATACACTGCACCCCTAGCGTAGCATGCTAGAAAATGCTGCAAATAGTTGCAGCATCTTTCTCTTTTTTTTTTTTACCCACTCACTTTTACTTTACAACAGATGCTCACCAGACTTGACATGGCTCGATACTGAGATCAGACTGTAATATTAGCTTAAACTGGTGCATTAAAAATAATCCTCAGTTTCTAAAATATTTTTCCAATCCTTTCCTTCAAATAATACTTTGCAGTTAATCACAGCCAGGAAATAAACACCTGACCCTCAGACTAACACTGTACTTAAAATCAATCAAACTACATTCATCTAAACAAACAAAGGTACTGAAATCTTCTCAAAGATGATTGCAGAAACTTCAGATAAAGGCCTAAATGCCACTGTATTTTGTCCCTCACAATTCCATGTTATTTAGAGTAACAGTGCATGGCTCCATCATACAAATTATGTATGAATACAATAAAGATTATAAGTTAACTTACAGGAGTATTGGTGCTTTGAACCTTTCAACTTTAAGAATTACTAAAATGAAGATCTAGAGATCTTGAGCCATTTGAACAGTAAGCCTTTAAAGGAAACCAAAACCCAAAGAGCAATGTGGATTATTAGTGAAAGCAGCAACATTAGTAGAACACGTCAGTGAAAGTTTGAGGAAAATGGGACAATCGATTCAAAAGTTATGAATTTGTAAAGTTTTGATGTTGTAATGACTGGATAAGGAGACTACTAGAGTTCATGACGTCGTGTGCGGACAACAATATAAAGAAAATATGAAGATAATTCCACAAAAATTTATTTTTCATGAAAATAGCACATTCCATCAACTTGATACTGACATAAGTTAAGGGTAGTAATTATTCCCCCTGCTTTCTAAAAGCGGATAGTCAAGTGCTCTTTCATTACGCTAGAAAAGTGAAAGCATGTTGAATTTTCTTAATATTTCCTTTATATTGTTGTCCACACCTGATGTCATAAACTCAAGTACGTGTAGTACCCTTATCCAGTGGTTCCAATACCAAAACTTTTACAATTCACAACTTTTGCATCGGGTGTCCGATTTTCCTCAAACTTTCACTGATGTGTTCTACTAATGTTGCTTCTTTCACTCAATCCACATTTCTTTTTGGGTTTTGATTTCCTTTAACCCTTGGGGTCTACCACAGCTTGCTAACCCCCTTTGGGGTAGGCTGAAACTTAATACTCGTAGCTGTTTGATGGATATTCTCAAAATAAAAAATCAATTCACAAACATATAGTTTCTCATTACATAAACTTGTTATACATCATCGCCAAGGTAATGGGTAGTCACAAACTTTTCTGTTGAAAAATGACAATACATGTACAATGTACGACTTTGCCCTCATTCCTTCAACATGGCTCTTACTGAAGAATTCAACCACTAATGGGTAAAATTGTCTCACATTACCCCAGTAGCAAATTATGCACACTGTGGCTGCATACCGAGTGCTCAAAAGTTAACCAAAGCGAACTGATATATTGTGTAACGTACCATACGATGTCAGATTTGGAGTGTTTGAGTGCTCTAGAGAGAAAATGTACCTCATGAGTTACTTGTAAAGGAGCTCAAATGTTTTGTAGCAAAAGGGTAAAAAACAAGGTCATGTGTTAGTTGCAGGTGTCCTGAACATATGTCCTTAACAAAGAGAATCAACTCTGGGCATTATCAGATTATGACGTAGAGTACATGTCTTATGTACATTCTCCTCATGCTGACGTCTGGTACGATTATGGTATGCTCTTGAAATACATCTGGAAGTGATTTATTTTTGACTCACAATAGTATGGTAAAGTACACTTTATAAGGGGCATTCAAGTGCTCCTCTGGTGCAGATATTATATGAGTATGGTATGGTACCCTTCAGGAGAGTGCTCAAATAAGGGCAACTCCCAATATTGTAACATTTGAAGACTCCTCAAAACCATTAAGACATAAAACAAAATTTAATTCAGCATGCTCTTACAGAATTTTCAGAAATGCATGCTATAGAAAGCCCTAGTTCAGTGTCCATCCCAGAAACCCTAAATTCTCAATACAGTATTCATCGCATAATCGGGCATCTGATAATCGGGAACCTCGCTTAAATGACATACGCTTCCCAGAAACATTTCCAATGCACGTTATTTTCACTGGATAATCGGGCGGGGACCTCTGATAAACGGGACAATTTTTCTTCAAGCGATCTTTGATTTTGTTGATATTTTACACAAAAAATCTACCAAAATACCACAACAATATTTCAAAGATTCCCTATCAGTTGTCGTTTACATCGAACTTACAAAGCAAGCTTCGGACTGGTGTGTTTTGACCTCCGTCCATCCAGTACACGTACATTTCAGCTCGCTGCCGCCTTCGCTTTTCTGTACATGTGTATATTGGCGAGCTAGATCGCTACATATTGACAACACATGTACAGTGCAGTGATCGCGGCAAGTAAACAATCAAGCCGTGATGATTGAATGATTGAAGGACTTTTCATTGACGTTCCCACATCAGTTCTGGGTAATCAATTCCCATGGTTGTGGATATGTATTTATACGGAACGCCTTACGTGTCCAAGAATTCTACAAATGTTTAAGAAAGTGCTAGCTTTTAATCCACATATTTTGTGTTTGGAGAGAGGTGACAGAAGAAGAACCTGGTTGCGATTACTCTACATCATTGCGAGAATGCAGGGAGAGCTAGAGGGTCGCGCCGAGGGGTAGCGTGGTTGTGTATTCATGTACATGTACAGTACGTCAGTATGCGTGTGTGTGCACTACATGTACATGTCGTATGCCGTTAGTGTATGGTGAATGCTCATCGCGAAATCGGGCACCCCGCTTAAAGGGGCCGTGTTTGCTACTCCCAACCTGTCCCGATTATGCGATGAATACTGTACCAGTACTTGGATGGTCAGATGCTATAGCAGTGTGTTTGTGTGTGACACACATGCACACACTTAAACCTGGCATAAATCCGAAGGATAATTCAACTTGGGGATAACAGTGAAGGATCATCGAAATGATGCAGATTTACGTAACAAACACAAACAGAAGAAGACTGACCAGAAATGAATATAATTTATTAGTGGGAAAATGAGCAAAGAAAATGGGATTCCATCAGGATTAGATTTTTTCCACATTTGTGATGTGGCAGTAGTCACGGAAAATGGAATGTGCTGCTCGCCTCTGAACCATTTCAAGCCTAGTTATAATATTGGATTGGTGCAGGTCTCATGGATGCTGCATTTAGTATTTGAGCCTAGGATGAACGAGGGCTTTGCTGGCAGCTGTCTTTACCTGGGAGTCACATCTTGACAAATGCAGATTTCTACGTACATGCAACACGTACGATGAATCCTATGATCCTGCCAGCATCCTTATAACAGTGTGATCAATGTCATGGTTCCATGATATATTATTGGAGAGCGAAAGGTGGATCCCAAAGTAGTAACCTAACCCTGGGGCACTGTAAGGCAAAGTAAAATATATGTTTCTCATCCAGACCCGCTTCACTTTTTGAGGCCGCCTCAATTTATTTTTTATTTTTTATTAAAAATAAGAGAGGAAAAAATATTGTAAAAACATTGAAATATCCTAAAAATCTGTCCGGAAACATTCATTCTACTCACTCAGTGCGCGAACATACAAGCTAGCTATCGTACAGTATAGCTATACACATACACCGCGCACAGTGTCTGCAGCAGTCGTGTATGTTCTTGATCGAAAGACTGGTCTGTATCTGGTCATCCGGGATTTGTTCTGTGGAGACTGTGTCTGGCTTCATGGATCCCCTCTCTGGAGGAGACCGATAATGTGAAAAAAAAAAGAAAAAAAAGACTCCTCCAGACAGACGGATCTTTCTGTCTAGTATGTTCAAGCGCGATCGCCAGGTTGCTTAGCTACAGCTAGCTGGTGCCGTTGCATGTGAAACTATGAACTATTTTGACCAACCAAACTGTCATGAAAATAGTTTGAGATTTTTTATGCGTTTGATACCAAATATAATACAATGCACAAGCTACGGGATGACACATCCTTAAGTTTCATGACAGTTTTGGTAGCCTAAATAATTCATGGTTTCATTTCAAATTGGGTTTCAATAACAGGAAAACCAAACATGTCACAAATCACAATTACACTTTTACATGACGCTACAGTAGTACTGGATCATTGACTGTCCTGAATTTAATACTTCCAAAGCAATTTTGTATTCAAATGTGCTTAGGAATTGTTGCCTTTATCAGGAACATGTAGACGTACATTGCATTGTACACAAGCGCATTTAATTTTTCGATTTCGGTTTTTTGTTCATTCTGGAGTTTTACTCTGATGAGTGCAAGACTTTTTGCAGTATCAAACATCTTTTCATTTTGGACTAAAACTGAATTTGATATAGTGCTAACACTATTCAAAACATTGCAAATATGTTCAGGTTTTGTGTGACATACAGTGTCTCCATTATTTTGATGTTTTGTGTGATTGGGAAAACAGATGGGATTGACAAAAATCTCAGATGGCGGCCATCTTGAAAATTAAAAAATGAATAAATGAACCCCCCCCCCCTATTTTCACTTTAAAAAAAAAAAAAGAACCTGGACGAGAAACATATATATTATTTTACTTAGCCTAACCAGTTGGCAGTAACATGTACAATGTATGTGTTGGGGTTGCCAGAGCGGTTTCCTGATTACAATGTAGGTGCATTTGTCTATTGGATGACTGACGGGTCAACTCCTGTACACGGGTCGACCCCTGTTAACAATAGCAAGCATGCTGTACTACATTGTATTTACCTAGATCTAGACTCTAGGCTACATGTAGGTCTATGCTTCTTGTGTCATGCATTGTTTGGCATTTGAAGGAGTTGAAGCTAAATCTGCCAAACTCATACTACTCATCATGCCCTATACAACATGTGAAACTGAATTGGGTGGAGGGACCAGGGGGTACCATGTGATTGTGAATTTCTTTCCCTAGCCTAGCTAGCTAGGATAGTACAAGTCGACTCATAGAGCTAACGTTAGAGCCTATAAAATTAATCAACACAAGCATGTTGATCTTATCACCGCACGCTTTTTTTTCATGGCTCTGAATTCCGAACTCAGAGGACAAAATTTCGGCCAAAAATAGCACAAGTTATTCACAAAGTCCTTGAAAATTACAAATTCGGCAAAATTATGAAAATTATTCACTCCAATTTTTGGAAAATAGACTTCAAATATACCCCTCTCCAAAAAGTTATCTTTTTATGCGGTGTAAAATCGCATTAAAATTCCGGACATGATTTTTGCAATGGAATAATCGACGTCTTTCGCACCTTGTCCTTGCACCATAATCACAATTCATCCCACGAATCTCCATACACGTTCTTACCAAGCGGACGACAAAGAGAAAATCAGCAAATGAGGCTCAAATTTTGTATTTTACGGTATAATGTCTATCTTGAACATTTCAAACAGTTCACGTGCTAAAACCTTATTGAAAAATCGACAATCAAATTTTACGTGCTTTGTCTATGGGAGGGCGGGTGACGAGTTGCGGACCCTGCGGGCCCTTCCTTAGCGCACAACTAGGGGGGTATTCCGCATCGTTCGTGTTTAGGACAATAGCTGCAAATTTTCGGTATCAATCAGTGAACTTGTGGTTTTATTGGAATCTTCAGCATTTTTCCTGTGAGTGGGATTTCATAGAATTTCAGTGACGAAATGTGATTCAAACATGCATAAAATATTAATTATGACAAGGTGCAGGTCACTCAACTCAACTATATTAAAATCCGAGGTAAAATGTGAATTTCTTAGCGTTTTCACATTTTATAAAAATGTGCGTGTCTGGAATTACCATGCTGACCGGTAATACCATACCTGTAGTGTATCAGGGCTGCCAACTCTCTCGCAATTCAACCAATTTTGACTGTCTCACTCTGATAAACGAAATCTCACGCTAAACCCCCAAAATGGAATGTACACTGTAGGCCTACATGACTACAAAAATAAATAGACTCTATATCTCTAAATTTTCTGATATTCCGAATATCGGTATGCCCAAGCCCAAAATTTCGAGATTTTCCCGCACTGGTGTAAAGCTTTGCCAATAATAATCGTTTTCGGTTTGCGCGCAAAGACGAGCTATTGGATTTCGATTGGTTTCTACCTATACCACATGAGCGTAGCTTGTACTTTTGGCAAATTACAGACGGCAGTACATTATATGGCTATGACGTGTGCTTTACATCCACTGACTGTGTACGTAGTATGTACGTACGTATGGCCGCAGAGCAGGCTGCCAGGCTGCCAGGTCGCTCCGCTTCCTCGCAGTGTCTCACGCCAAACTCTCACTCAAGGTTGGCAGCCCTGCCTGTATATATTCACAATCAATGCTAGCCCAATCAGACGCCGCGCTGTGCGAACGGCGACTGGGCTTCCGGGCTTTGTACTAATTGTAGGTCTATAATAGTTAAATCAATGCAATTAATTGTGGCATCATGAGTAATATCAGCACATTCTCTTACATGTAGGCTCCTAGGCCCCATCTCTCTTTACAACTAACATTATTCTAACTAGTCTAGTTCTATCAACTGTTGCTACCATATTGCATTGTGTGAATGAATGAGCACCAGGGGCGCTCCACTTCTTAGGGGCATTGAAGTACAGTACATGGGACCAAGGAGTTTCAAAGCTCCCCATGAGTGGCTCCAACAGAAGCTCCTTGGCTTGGACTGATCAATCCAGGCATATTATCCAACATCTGTCATTAATGTAACTTTCGATTCTTCTGCCAATCCTCTTCTGACACGGACGTAAATGAACGCTACTTCTGCTCAAACTCTACAACAAACAAGTTACAATATACATACCTTCCTGTGTCTACAAATAGTAGGCAATGCCAATGGTCATTGATCACTTGATGATAGGGGAAACAGCTGACGACGCAGAAAGTCATATAAATTACATACAAGTAGGGCCTCCTATCCTACGTACATTGTAACGTTAGTAGAGTTGTAACTCTTGCAAACTCAACAAACCCACAGAGTACGTCCTAGTGTTAGAGTTAATGCAATTTTCCCAGGCTGCATCCAACGTCATAATACGAGATACAATGGAAGATCTACCTGCTCACCGCGAGATAACAATCCTTCGGGTCACCAGAAATAGAATCGGCCGGTTTCTTCGGGCTGGTGCTGTATGATGGCGTAGCGCGTTGTGGCTACGTAGACTTGCTAAGGGGGTACTGGTAAACGCTGCATTTTTTAGTACAGTTAATGTCCTACTTGGCACAGATGTTCCCTAGGGCAATTGAAAATATTTCATCTAAAGAGACAATCTGTATCTATGCAAATAAGCCTTAATTTGCATAATTTATGCAGAAATACATATTAAAATTATTTTTAAAAAAATATGTGCATCCAGCAGAAATACCTAATTTGTTAGAAGTCTGGATCTGGATCTGGTGAGATACTGCACAAACTCCACATCAGGGATATAAACGTGCAGGCGTGGTCGAGTGAGCGGAGTGTTTATATTTTGTAATGTGCTTTTTGGATAATTTTCCCCTTAGTCAAATGAATGTAACTTCCGTTTGAATGAGTTTAGACTGGGAGCTTCTCTGATATCCGGTGGAGGGAGATTCCATTCAGCACAGGTTCTTGGAAATAAAGAATACTTATGACAATCTTTTGATGTTTTTAACTTTCTGAAGAAAATATACTGTTTTTGCCTTGTCGTCCTGCTGTTTTCCAGTGGACTTGATTGCAGATGAGACGTATCCAGAGCATTAAGAAAAACAGAAAAAAAATACTAAAGAAAGTAAAGTAAAAACATTATTTTTAAAGTTTTTCTTACAGTCTAAGAACTGCATTTTATGTTGAAAACTATGGAAGTAGTATGCATTTCCTTTAGTCAAAAGGAAATGGTTTAATATTCTAAAGAGTAAGTGGAAACAATTCCAGCAAAAATTGATTTCATACCTATGTAAACAAACATAAGATTTGCATAATTATGCAAGTTATTGTGCAAAAATCTGCAGTTTTGAGAGAATTTCTAAACTATTAAGCACTGGTTCTTGTAGTACACAGTTTGAACCTGGGATGGATGTTCCTTGGGTCAAAAGTATATGATTCATCTGAAGAGACACACTGTCTCTATGCAAACAACCTGTTATTTGCATAATATGCATATCAATACCTACACATATATAGATAATCAGAACAAACAAAAGGCCTTAATGAAGCCTCAATGAAACTCACCTTAAATCTCATCCTAGATAGATATAACCCGTTAGAAACACTTTATGAAGCAAAATGAGAAAAGAATTTGAATAATTGAACCATCATTACCAGCTAATTTACATAATTACTAAAGAAAGTAAAGTAAAAACATTATTTTTAAAGTTTTTCTTACAGTCTAAGAACTGCATTTTATGATGAAAACTATGGAAGTAGTATGCATTTCCTTTAGTCAAAAGGAAATGGTTTGTAATATCCAAACACTATTTGTCTATGCAAATACCACATAATTAGCATAATTAGCAAAACTGTTTACTACAAGATCCAGTACTTAATAGTTTAGAAATTCTCTCAAAAATGCAGATTTTTGCACAATAACTTGCGTAATTATGCAAATTTTATGTTTTATTTACATAGGTATGAAATCAATTTTTGCAGGAATTGTTTCCACATACTCTATAGAATACTTCAACCAAATTAGGTATTTCCACTGGATGCACATATATATATTTTTAAATAATTTTTATATGTATTTTTGCATAAATTATGCAAATTAAGGCTTATTTGCATAGATACATATTGTCTCTTTAGATGAAAATATTCCAATTGTACAGAGGAACATGTGTGCCAAATAGGACATTTGTACTATAAAATGCAGCGATCACCCCTTTTTTTCGCCCTTAGCAAGCCTACTAACAAGCCCATAACCGGACCGGCGCAGCCTTGGGGGGGGGGGGGGGGGGGGGAGAAGCTTGGTGGGGGCTGCCCCCCCCCCCCCACCTACACACACACGCACACGTTAATGGGAACGAATGTTTGCATCCCCCACTCTTTTGCATGAAATATAAAGTGGGAGGGAAGTGGCAGCAAAAATATGAAGACTTTTTGTTCTTGTTTTTGTTTGTTTTGTTTATTGCTTGTCAGCCGACTTCGGCGGAAAATCAGACATTAAAAGTAGTAAGACTATTTTGTTACTGTTTTTCTTGTCGTTTGATTTTCTTTCTTCTTGACTGACAGGCGATTTTGACCCCCCCCCCCCCATTTCGCCCTGAATAATGCCCAAATAAAATCAATATAATATTACGTGTCCCCATTTCTTTGTATGTAATAATGTAGTAAATATTTTCATGTAGCTATTGTATTTTTCAATTTTCATGATTTAAGTCAATAAAGCCATCATCTCCGAGGGCATCTTTCCGTTTTAATGATGGTGGGTGGGGGAGGGACTTTGGAGTTTGAATATTCTGTGCAAGGGAGCGGGGGGAGGGTGTGGGAGGGGGATAAACCCCCTCCCACGGGCGTAAATCCCGGGGTGATGGGGGGGATATATCCCCCCTGAAATGGAGGAGGGGGGGGGGATGGCCTGTACAATCATCCCCCCTGAATTTTTGAGGGGAAAAAATGGAGGAAGCAGAAATGTGATTGTATCAATTTTGGCATATTGCATGACGTTTGTACGCCGGCCTTCAGACAGGTAACAGATCTGAACAGTATTCTATCTATAGGACAATGTATAATTTTCTCAAGCGCTCTCTCGCTTCGCTCGCTCGCGAAGAAAGTAACATCGACATACACTGTAAGGTATGGCTCAGGCGTTGACAACGTCAAATAGTATAGGTCTACATATAAACATGCTATGACGCGAGTAACTGGGGACCATTTGCAAAATATGTACGAAAACATACAAACGAACAATAACAACAACTTTATCGCCATAATTGAATCCCCTCCATTTCCTGAATCATTCCTGAGAAACGACAGTGACTGATGACTCAGTCAGGATACATCTATGGGCATACCAAGGGAAGATCAGGGACGTCGAATCTATGGGGGGGCAAAGGAGCATTTGCCCCGCCCCAAAGGAAGTGTTTAGACAGACAAATCATTTATCCCCCAAGCAATTCCCGAGATGAGGACAAATCTCGAACTTTCTTAATGGAAAATTGTCCAAATATCGCCAGAACTATGCACCAGATCGTTGTATTGCAATCATGAACATGCAAAAGGTCCGCTATACAGGATAAGGGATAAACTTTGTACACTTTTGACATAGACGTATATATTCCCTAATTATTTATCAAAGAGTGTGCATGCAGATCTTTTACTTAACAAAAGCAACCTATAGAGGCGTCGATGGGGGGGGGGGATGGTTCTCAAATAAAAGTGGGACAAGCAAAAGCGAAAAATATAGCTACAAACGGCAGTTTTTGGAGTGTAAAATGTTAAAATTTTAAAGCTCGCTCGCATCGGGTTAACCGCTATGCCATTCTCCTGATGTTGCTGCCAGTGATTGACAGCAGGTGCACCCGGTGCGCCCCCCTTAATTTCCCGGCAAAGCGAAAATATAGCTACAAACGACAGTTTTTAGGACTGGAAAATGTCAAAATTTTCAAGCTCACTCGCTTCGCTCGCTAGCATTTAATCAGTATGCCATTCTCCTGATGTTGCTGCCAGTAATTGCCGCCAGTTGCGCCCGGTGTGCCCCCTTAATTTCCAAAGCGAAAAAATACAGCCACAAACGGCAGTCTTTGGACTGTAAAATGTCAAAATTTTCAAGCTCGCTCGCTCCGCTCGCTCGCATATTTTAACCGCTATGCCATTCTCCTGATGTTGCTGCCAGTAATTGCCGGCAGTTGCACTCGGTTATCCCCCTAAATTTCCAAAGCGAAAAAGTATAGCTACAAACGGCAGTTTTTAGACTGTAAAATGTCAAGATTTTCAAGCTCGCTCGATCCGCTCGCTCGCATTTAATTGCTATGCCATTCTCCTGATGTTGCTGCCAGTGATTGTGAGCAGGTGCGCCCCCTTAATTTCCAAAGCGAAAAATATAGCTACAAACGGCAGTATTTGGAGTGTAAAATGTTAAAATTTTAAAGCTCGCTCGCATTTAATCATTATGCCATTCTCCTGATGTTGCTGCCAGTGATTGACAGCAGGTGCACCCGGTGCGCCCCCCTTAATTTCCCGGCAAAGCGAAAATATAGCTACAAACGACAGTTTTTAGGACTGGAAAATGTCAAAATTTTCAAGCTCACTCGCTTCGCTCGCTAGCATTTAATCAGTATGCCATTCTCCTGATGTTGCTGCCAGTAATTGCCGCCAGTTGCGCCCGGTGTGCCCCTTAATTTCCAAAGCGAAAAAATACAGCCACAAACGGCAGTCTTTGGACTGTAAAATGTCAAAATTTTCAAGCTCGCTCGCTCAATCGCTATGCCATTCTCCTGATACTGCTGCCAGTGATTGTGAGCAGGTGCGCCCCCTAAATTTCCAAAGCGAAAAATATAGGTACAAACGGCAGTTTGGGGACTGTAAAATGTCAAATTTTTGAGGCTCGCTCGCTTCGCTCGCTCGCATTTAATTATTATTCAATTCTCCTGATGTTGCTGCCAGTAATTGCCAGCAGTTTTCGCCCGGTGCGCCCCCTTAATTTCCAAAGCGAAAAATATAGCTACAAACGGCAGTATTTGGAGTGTAAAATGTTAAAATTTTAAAGCTCGCTCGCATTTAATCATTATGCCATTCTCCTGATGTTGCTGCCAGTGATTGACAGCAGGTGCACCCGGTGCGCCCCCCTTAATTTCCCGGCAAAGCGAAAATATAGCTACAAACGACAGTTTTTAGGACTGGAAAATGTCAAAATTTTCAAGCTCACTCGCTTCGCTCGCTAGCATTTAATCAGTATGCCATTCTCCTGATGTTGCTGCCAGTAATTGCCGCCAGTTGCGCCCGGTGTGCCCCTTAATTTCCAAAGCGAAAAAATACAGCCACAAACGGCAGTCTTTGGACTGTAAAATGTCAAAATTTTCAAGCTCGCTCGCTCAATCGCTATGCCATTCTCCTGATACTGCTGCCAGTGATTGTGAGCAGGTGCGCCCCCTAAATTTCCAAAGCGAAAAATATAGGTACAAACGGCAGTTTGGGGACTGTAAAATGTCAAATTTTTGAGGCTCGCTCGCTTCGCTCGCTCGCATTTAATTATTATTCAATTCTCCTGATGTTGCTGCCAGTAATTGCCAGCAGTTTTCGCCCGGTGCGCCCCCTTAATTTCCAAAGCGAAAAATATAGCTACAAACGGCAGTTTTTGGACTGTCAAATGTCAAAATTTTGAAGCTCGCTCGCTTCGCTCGCTCGCATTTAATCATTATGCCATTCTCCTGATGTTGCTGCCAGTAATTGCCAGCAGTTTTCGCCCGGTGCGCCCCCCCCCCCCCCCTTAATTTCCAAAGCGAAAAAATACTAGTACAGCCACAAAGGACATCGTGGGACTGTAAAATATCAAAATTTTCAAGCTCACTCGCTTCGCTCGCTCGCATTTAATCGTTATGCCAGTCTGATGTTGCTGCCCGATTGCCGGCAGTTGCGCCCGGTGTGCCCCCATAATTTCCAAAGCGAACAAATACAGCCACAAACGGCAGTCTTTGGACTGTAAAATGTCAAAATTTTCAACGCAAAGAGATTTCACCGTAGGAGGGGGAAACCCCCCTACCATACCCTCCCCCCTCGCTTGATTCGTTCCCTCACATAACCGCTCCTCCTAAGATCAAATCCTGTCTACGCCGATGATAGGCCCCATTGTTTAGTAGGCCTTCACAGTGATGTCGCACAGGAAGAGCTGAAATACCACGATTTTGTCATTCAATAATATATTGTGAATATTTCATTTTCTAATTTTTTTTAAAGAAAAGAAAACAAAATTTTCACCACAAGTGAGCACCAGATCGCTGAATTTCAGGTCTGAAAATACAAAATCTTCCTCGTGTGGGAGAGGGATACCCCCCCCCCCCCCATACACACCCTTCCCCCGTTCGGTCGTTCCGCTCCCTCTCACAGATATTTCCCCCCCCCCCCCCACCTCCCAAAAAAAAAAAAAATGTTTTCATACTTTTAAGGTCTGATTTTCCGCCGAAAGTCGTCTGACAAGCAAAAAAAAAAAGCAACAAGAACAAAAAGTCTTTATGTTGTTGCTGCCACTTTTCTCCCACTTTATATTTCATGCAAAAGAGTGGGGCATCCGATCCCTGTAAAGTGTGTGTGTGGGGGGGGGGGGGAAGGGGGGCACAAAGCTTATTGAACTCCCCCCACCCCCCCCCCCCCCAAAAAAAAAAAAAAAAGGCTGCGCCGGTCCGGTTATGGGCTTGTAATCGTGGTGATGGTGACCATCCCCCCACTCCTCAGTATGGATTTACGCCGTTGCCAGTGCCTCATCTGTGAATGTATTTAAAAGCAGAATTAAACCTGTTCTCAATGCACTGTAGGCCTATAGGGGCCATAGCCTATAAGAAACTTTTGCCGTCATTGCTGATCCAATGTAGATATGCTCGCATACATGTAGGCCTACACTATTTTTGTTTTCATTGTGGAGTCTGTGAACTTGTACCTTGCTTTTTTCCCCTCTTTTCAATTTTTCTTTTAGTGTATAAGTTTTTGTGTGTAGGACACGTATATAGGCTATATAATTCGTGTATCAATAAAAGTAGGCCTATTCACACTGTACTAGGCCTATCATTGTCCTCGTAGACCTAATACATAGGGCATCCCAAAACAAGTTAGTGTACTATATATCGTGACAGCCATATAGATCTCTGTATAGCAATCGTGTCCATGAAAATGTATCTTTGTGATTGATCTGATCTGAATGGAATAAATGTATTTGCATCCAATTAAAAAGACTTCGTGATAAGAACGTTTGAGAGTAAAGCCCCAACTCGACTTCACGCTGTGGTATTCAAGCAAAGAGTACAATAATACTACTAGTAGTGTCAGTAAGTAGGCCTAGAGGCGCATGCAGGCTCGTGCGCTTAGTACAACTGCATACTAGTACCAAAGATCGTACTTTGCTAGTACTATAAAGAGGTTGAACCTCTTTGACTAGTGTATATAACTGTACTCGACTCAGCAGTGCTCAGTAAATCGAAACAATTGCAACGCGACGCTTGGCGATAAGTATCGTACTTGTATTATAGAGATCCGTGTTCACGATCCGATTACGATCCGGGTACGACACGATTATAATGATCAGTAACGAGCCCCGCGTTTTCCTTTTTCTCCTTTTAGATGCTTTTCATCATTAGAAATCAACATTGAAAACATGCTATTTTTGTTACTTAAAATATTGTGATTTTAGACGTAATGTCGTAGAATAGTAAGATTTAGTACACCATTACAATTACAATGATAGTGATCGAGACAGGACAGTGCAGAAATTTTTTATTCATCCCGAGCAACAGTTACAACACTCAAGCGGTAATATCGAGATTACTCATGGATATTGGTACTTATGACTCCTGGTGCTGGATTCTTTAGGAACTAAAATATGAAGTAAGAATATATTTATTTTGTAGAAGTAAATTAGGGAGCATTTAGGTGATATTTATGTGGCAGAATGTGACTAAATGAGATTGTTTACAGTTGCCAAGTAGTGTAACCACGTAGTCCCACACCTTCAAATATGGGATGTAGTCCACCGCACCGTGTGCGATGCGTGGTAAAAAAATGACCAGACGCCGTGCGCTTCGCACGGCGTCCCCGGCCCCGTGCGCCAGCTCTATCTGCACTTGTGTACAGCACAGCATAGCATATTGGTGCGATGTCGGTTGCGACCGATGTCAGTTGAGTGAACTGTGAATGCGCTTTGAAATAATGAAAAAAAAAAAAACCCACAAAAAACGTGGGAAAGAGTTCCTTATGTCCCCCCCCCCCCACTGCACTAGAATTTTCTAGATCTAGTTTGCACAAAATAGATAGGTTGCTGTTTGTTTGTTTTTTGCTGATGGTGGACTAAGTAGAGGTTATGGGAAGTCTTCCCATAAATGATATAGAGAAACTGCGTCAGTAAGCGGCCGTGCAGCCGTTCGCGGCAGGTACAACATACACGGTAATATACAGCTAAACACAGCATTGCACTGTTACATGCACACTAGACCTACACATATTTATACTAACACACTAGCAATCAACAAAAACCAACCGATAAAATGGGCACGATCTCTGACGAAAGTGAAATTTTCTCACCTAAATGAAAACATATCGCATCCAAAATGAAATTTTCGGTACTTCTTAACATAACAGTTAAGAAACAATGGTCCAAGAAACTGGATTTTTTTTCGTTTTCTCGATGTTCATGGATTTTGAAAACATATCCTCACGTAAAATAGAATTTTCGCGAGCCGATGTGGGCCGCCATTTTTTTCCAGAAATTGGATGTTACCATCGAAAAAAATGAGAAAAACACGAGAAAGACATCAACAACACCGCCAGAAGTGCGATCTTGTTTGCGGCCAATGCATGTGCGCACGCTATTTTCACGTGCTTTCGCAATGGGAATTGGCGCTTACGCAATGTTCACGAGACATGTGAAGGCGTTCAGCTAAAGATCGCGGAGCGCGCGCGTATTGCATAGGGATTGTACATCGTGCCGCAAGCAGAAATACTACGTCGCATATCGCCCTTATCGGCGAAAATTGTGCCGGGTTTTGCTCTGGTAAATCATGAAAACTGCGTTGGTCAGTGGTAAATTTCTTTCATGAAAACAATTGCGTTAATGAATAATCTTGTTTATGATGTATGAAATGGTTGAAAATAATTTGCCTGATTTGTTTACAAGTTGGAAAACCTCTTAACAATGCTTAAACTGCCGCAAACGAGATATTTTACTCTAGGCCCTAACCTTTAGTTAATTATTGGTATTATTAAAAAGGAATAATTGTTTGTTTTGTGCAAGTTGGGGGGGGGGGGGACATAAGGAACTCTTTCCAAAACGTGGGAATCCTGATCGGTCTGTCTGTGGTCTGTTATTAACATAACGAGATCTAGATCTATACAGCCCAGTCGCTGTCATGATATTACTTTCTACATAACTATACACAGCTCTGTCACTGTACACAAGTGTCACGTCAGGGCTGTACCGACTGAAGGCCACCTGATAATCTTTAAATTCAGGGGCGCTGATGCTATTCCGAATTTACTATAAATTTACCATATTTGTTACTCAGACTAGGCCCTATGTAAAATGATACCTTTATCTATTTAGCTTCCGTTTTCATTTGCAAAAATGTGAAATACAGCGTTACGTATGGGACATTTATAAAAATTCATATTTATTCAAAGGAAAGCAAATTATTAATATGTAAACATAAGAAGATCATCAAATAGTTTAACTTGGTATGAAAATTTAGGGATTATGCAAATGATTATGCAAATTAGCTCGTGTCCTATCGTGAGATGTCCCATACGTAACAAATTGAGGTCATTTCTTTAGGTTTTTTCTGAAATTATTGAGGTTATTTGAATGCCCTTTTGGGAAGTTCTAATTTATTGTTTAAAGAAGTTAAATACCACAGAAAGAAGAAAAAATAGTAAAAGAAATATTTTTTATTAGGCAATTAAATAATGTTACATATGGGACAAATGCGTTACGTATGGGACATCCTCATATATTGCAATGTGAATGCATGTAGCTAGCTGGGAAGGTCTCTCAGTACACAAATCGTCAATCATCCTGCAGAAAACATCCCAACTTTGCAGCTACTTTTGAGTTATAGACACTTGAAACAATACATGTACTTGACTGAACAATTTTCAGAAAGGGGGAGGGGGAGATGCCAAAGTACACAATGAAAATCAGCATTAAAGGGATGGTATACAACGTGTAGTTTTCGTAGAAATGGGGATTCAGTTTTCAACATTTTACAAGGTGATTGGAAACCACTTACATGAATTATTGAAGAGTACAATTCTAGGACTACAGGAATTCAAATTCTATTTGATGAAGATCCAATTTGAAATGGCTGATATATCAAAAAACAAACAAATGCAAAGTAAAACAGAGTGGTCCTAATGAAAAATGTGACCCACCTTTTATTAGGACATGTTTCTGGATATTAAATTCAGTTTTTGAACCATAGGTACACATACTGAGGTGTCAATGCATGAATCGAATCAACAACCTGATTGCTAGACAGACATCATATACAGGGGCCGCGGAACTCTGAATGTCCCATACATAACATGCGCGTTATCTTGGACTTGCCCTCCACTCTACTATGTGTATGGCCCCTAAAGTGTATGACTGCTGTTTTTAGACTATCTCAAATAGGACAATGATAAGATTCTCTTGAAGAAAATATGCAGGCCTTCACATTTAGAATTTGTTTGAGCTCCATAAATCACACTCCTTATTTTTCAACTCACTCTCCTACAATTTTTTGGGAGCTCAGTAAAAGGTGATAGAATGTTAATTTTTTTTCATAAAATTGCAATTAATGCAATACTATACCTATTGATTGTCCTGCAAAACACATTAAAAAACCATGGTCAGTGACAATGAAAAATATTTAACTTTGTATTTGTTTTATTGCAAAGGGATTTTGTTTTCATCTTTATCCTGACCATGCTACCAAGTTCAGGAAATTTCTGATGTTGTTTTTACTTCAGCATCAAGACTAGAGATTTTGAAATTACTGAAAGATTGTCTGCATTCATTTGAAATGTCAAATTTAGAGGGTGCAAGTCAATGTGGTTGATCATCAAGTATGGATGATCATTCAGATTGATTTGCCCACTCAAATTTGACATTTCAAATGAATGAAGACAGTCTTCAGTAATTTCTGAAGCTGTTCATGCTGCAGTAAAAACATCAATTTACATGCTAATGCACAAGTCAAGCATTGTATGTATCCTTACAAAGGTTCTAAAACCTTATTCTAAGTGAACAATAAACAGATCCTCTTCATGGTATAATTTCTTCACATCCACTGGTAGCTTTATGAAGATTTTTTTTTTTTTTTAACAATGAAATTTTGGCAATCATCCATACGAACTTCCAGCATGAAAAGCTCCTAGGATTCAGAAAAAACAACTTCACAGATCAGAGATAAAGTGCCTTCAAATTTTGAGAAGTGACACGCAGATTTGCTGAGCCTGAGATCACAAGAAGCTTCAGCTTTGAGATCGTCATGATCGTGCCGTCACTGAGTATCAAGAAGCTCACACGAACTCCAACATGTGGCTCCCCAGCATGCATGGTGCATGCATGGGGTTGTGATAGTTGTCACCATCTAAGCACAAGAGCCTGCTTTGTATTTTTCCTGGGATATTTGATTCACTTCTTGTCATGATGTGAGTGTAATTATCTTTTTGCATGCTATGTAACATTTGTGATACACAACTGTTACTCGTCTATTCGATGTCAGTAATAGAGATGACAAAATCCCCTCTTATACAGAATGAAGTCTCTGATACGCGATACTGTAGGAGGATACTCTAGCACGGAAACCAATGTGATTGGCCAACAGATGCATTCGCCTTGATCAGTCATCACTGTGCTATATAAATGTGTAATGAGCATGTCAACGAGCTGATAGCTGTGTCTCTCCCATGGAAATTCCATCCAAATCTCAACTATTTAAAACATCTAGTGAGTGCACTGGTAATCTATGTTAATGTTATTATTCAAGTTTAAATTTGCCAATCTAGGACTGTGAATTAGACGTAATCGAGGAGGGTGAGGTACAGACTGTACCTCACCCTTAACATCCGTAAGGACAGTGGTTAAGCATCCCCCACAGCACAAGCTTTCGTCTGTCTCCGGAGGAGAACCATAAAAGTCAAAAAATGTTATAAAACTCCTCCAGACAAACAAATTTTTCTGTCTATGTTCATATGTGCTATAGAAATTGCATTTCTCAACCGATTTCTTGCAAATTGCCATAGATATTTTGTTCATTGATTTTTAACTTCAAGTTGCTTGAAAGGGCAGGACTTCCCCCAAAATACTCCACCACTTGCCAATTATGTGTATGCATGCATACATCCAAGTGTATGCTAGCAAAGTTACTGGGTAGGGTAGAGTAGAGTGGTATGGTGAAATAATGGGAGGACATAAGGAAGTCTTTCCACTTGAAAGATACATCGCATAATATCAGATAGCTAACTTCAGTTTCAGATTGTGCAGGCAGCATATATGCTACAATCACTATCGAAGAGTGAGCTGTTTTGAACATAGACATGAATGTTGTGATGTCAATGCTTCCTGATAACCGATTTAGTTAAAATTTACATGAGTGATTGTAGAGCACTATTCAGTATTTCCAGTGATTTTTGTGCAGTTCAACATGCAGAATTTTAGATATCTACATAGATACAAAAGTATATTAGCACTTGACTGTGGTTTACTCAGGTTCTCATCCAGACAGTCTCATCATCTGGAGATGGTTCTGCTTCTGTGCGTTATGGCGATGCCTATTTTACTGTTAAAAATTTGAGTAGAATGTTTGATTTTTTTTCCATTTGTGGGTAGATTGCCAAATGCTCCAGTTGACTATAGTTTGGGGCATGTACATGTACATGTAGCCAGCACTTATGCTTGAGTTCTGTGTTGTAGTGGGATGAGTCTGTTGTCATCATGCCATCTCTTCTAGCACAACTGGCTTCTTTGATGTAAGGAGGGATATATATTATACACTTATGTTGCACTCTGTTGGTGGGTTTCTTTATAAGAGTGGATGAGTTGACTGCATTATCTTCTTTGACACAACGATGCCCATTAAAGACTATTCAATACGGTGTCCAAACTTCCTCTGTTTATTTCATTAAACTTTTTGAATAAGTACTGTATTTGCCATATTAACATGTGTATTTATTTAGGAAACTTGCCATTCCATTATGATCTCAGACTGTATATATACTGTATGTACCTGTAGGCCCTATGCATCTCATATGAAAAGTAAGTTTTGTGCATTCACTGTACAGAGTGTAAGTGTCAAGATTTGTTCAATAAACTTGTAACATGAATTGGTAATAATGACATATATTTCTTCTAAGGCAAGCCTGGCTGTGCATGCTGGTGGATGAATGTATTGATGATTTGTCCCACAATAAATCTTCAGCTGCTGTTCGAGAAAAGTTTGATTCTCAAACACTCTACTCTGAGGGGAACACTGTAACCCTTTGACAAAGTCCTCTTGCTCTATGGGTGAGCAAAATTAGCCCAGCCATTCACTCACCCCGTACACCAAGAGGGCCTTGTCAAAAGGCTAGGATCACTGAGGGGCATTTGTAAGTAATACAATGCACATTTTATACCTTGTAGAAAAAGTTTGCTGTTTCAAAGTGTCAAAGTTGTTGATTCATGCATTATCTTTCTCCTATCATAATCTCATAGCTTTATGCACTGCAATTGATCACCTTTTCTTACAAATAAATGCTTACAAATGCTTTCCAAATCATGCAGCTTACACAATGGCAGCAGAGGATGACATTGATCGCTTTATTGAGGAGCAAAAGCAGAAAATTGCTCGGGAGAGGAGAGACCTGCAACAATCTAATATAAATCAGGTAATGTTAAATGATATCCTTTTTTTTTTTTTACTTTCCTGATTAAAATTAACCAAACCTAAAGAATACTTTAAAAGCTAAAAAGGCATGCTTAGCAGCTTTGATTTTATTATCATACATTTATATCATGAAAGCATTTCACTATTTAAGCAGAATTTGAGATCATTTCAGTGTATATTTGGCAATGCTGGGATAGATTTGGTTAGCTCACATGGCAATCCTGTGTCTCCCATCATGGATAAACTTCTAACATTTTCGTCTTAAAAACCGGTTACTGGATTTTGATCAAACATGACATTAATCATCAAGGTGGTGGGGGTGGGGGATGGGGGGTGGGGGTGGGGGGAGTGCCTAATAGGGCAGGGCCCATATGATATACAAATGTATTCAAAGTTATATAATTTTCATTATTTATGACATTTTTATCTTGAAAACTAAGGGGGATTTTAACCAAATGTGGAAGAAATCATCAATAGGGAGGGGATTACAGTTTGTAGTATGTATAGTAGTGGTGTCCTAGGGGGACCCTAGGGCAGAGCCCAACATAATTAGGTTGGTATTAACCACTTTGAACGGTCTGTGAAGCAATTATTTTTAAACTAGGTTGCCTCAGGTGGGGTGCCATGAAGGTGAAGTGGGATGCTCAGATGAGCACTAGATCTGTGGGTCCTTGTTATTTTACACCATCTAGCTAGGCAACCATTTCATGAAATAATTTCAGCTTATGATTTTAGTTACAGGTGGGGTATTTTTTTTTAATGAAAAGACAGCATTTTCTGGATTTTTTTACACAAAATTTTCATATACATACAGTATATAGTGTACACTTACTGGATATAAACCTACTGCTTGATAAGAGGTTCTAGTAGTAGTTTCAACAAGCAGAATCACACAACATGTACCTTTATCCAGCAAACTATGTGTACTAGCAGCAAACATAAAAGTACTACAGTAGTGTTCTCTTGTTTGTAAACATAGTCCGCATTACTTGGATGATTGTTCATCATTCACCATTTGGAATGCTGAATTGTAGGTCAACTGATGTGTTGTAAGGCATTTGATATCAGAACACCTTAGTTGTTATTAGTTTCCCTTTGCCCATGGTTAATACATACTATCTTTATATTGAAGTGGGACATGTGTGTGGTATGTTTTTCACAAGGCTTGCTTTGATGAGAAACATAAAACAAGTGAACACTGTCAAATTGGTTAGGTCAGAAACAGTGTGATTTAAACCTTTTGTGTACACATTACAACTTGTGCAATATTATGTATGAGAATGGCAATCAATGACGTGATCCTCATGAGCACATCGTTTTTGTCAAGCTCACCAGAGGTGAGGGAAGACTAAGGGATCGCCTGTGGCGTCTGTCCGTCCGGCGTCTGTCCGTCCGTAAAGCTACAAAAACTTGAATAACTCTCTACTGAGGACTTCAATTTCAATCACACTTGGAGGGAAGAGTGGTTATGCAAAGTTACACATTTTTCCAAACATGAAGGTCACCTCAAGGTCAATGGTCACAGGCAGGGGTCAATGAACTTTAGGGCCCAATGTAATTTTTTTATGGTGTGTTTCGATTATGGCTCATAACTTTTGATGTATATGTTCGTTTGTGACCAAACTTGGATGGTAAATGTCCCTTGAGGATTTGAAGGTCACAGACATGGGTCAACAAACTTTTAGGGCCCAATGTTAAGTTTTTATGGCGTGTTTTAATTATGGCTCATAACTTTTGATCCCAGTGTCCGTTTGTGACCAAACTAGGATGGTAGATGTCCCTTGAGGAGTTGAAGGTCATCACGAGGTCAAAGGTCACAGACAGGGGTAAATAAACTTTTAGGGCCCAATGTTAAGTTTTTACAGCGCGTTTCGATTATGGCTTATAACTTTCAATCCCTATGTCCATTTGTGATCAAACTTCGATGGTAGATGTCCCTTGGGAAGTTGAAGTTCATCACAAGGTCAAAGGTCACAGACAGGGGTCAATGAACTTTTAGGGCCCAATAATAAGTTTTACGCCGCGTTTCGATTATGGCTCATAACTTTTGATCCATTTGTCCATTTGTGACCAAACCTGACTTGTAAATGTCCCTTGGGGAGTTGAAGGTCACCACAAGGTCAAAGGTCATAGGCATGGTCAATGAAATGGTCAATGAAGTTAGAAAAACATTAATTTCTTCTATGCGAATGGGTGAGACACATTTGACACTTGCCTTGTGTTACAGGCAAACTGTACAAGGTTTTAGATTGCAACCTTCATGTGGTCCACCCTGTTCTTTACTAAGGACAAAAAAAAAAAATTGTTGCATTGGCGTAACATGAGATTTTCAAATAGGGTCGGTCGGGCGGATTTTTTTTTTTTTTTTTTTTTTTTTTTTTTTGCTACCTGCATTTTACGTGTAAGACTCGTGCTCAGCTCAGTAAACAGTAACAACTGCTGCACCGAATGTGCCGTGTTCATCTATTCTACAAATCATTTATGAGGCCGATATTACTGGAATTATACCCCTTCACAGAATTTAAAGATGTTGAAATCCCTATCCTGAATGTTTTCACTTCATATTTTACTATTTTGACTTAGATAAGATAGATGCAAATTGACCCATATGTACGATCTTTTCATCGCACACGGCGATCTCTATTACAGTCCCACATATACAGATTCGTGTAAGATCTCCACACAAGAAACCTATGGCAAAACTGTGCACAATACATCGCAGTCTGAATGCTACGTATACACTGAATAAATCTTGTTAGAGTACGTGTCCGTGTTGGAAACAGCTGACGTACTGATCAAGGAAGGCTTATGCGAGGCGCTAGATCTCTCCCTCGTACATCCGATCCCCAGAGCCGTTTCCACTTCCGGGTTTGTGCGATCGCGATCGCGATCAACAAGATATTTGATATCGATAGCAAAAAAAAATAAAAAAACATGGGGTAGGCGGAATTTTTAGGGTCGGGCGGGTTACGCCAATGCAACAATTTTTTTTTTTTTTTTGGCCTAATGCAATCAACGTGATGCAATACACCTTTGTACAACATCTCTGCACCATAAATCGTATTAAGTGTACAACTTAGACCTTACTTTTTAATGACCTTGCCATGGCGACCATGATAATCAACCCAAAACGGCCCTTCTCAGGGCCAACACATGTCAGGTAAGCCTCTAGTACATATCATCCGGCAAAATAAGGAGGGTATGTCTCAAGCAAAAAATGACCAACGACATTTCTTGTATTGCTAAAGATCTTAATGTTAATAGTTTTCTCCTCCAAGAGATGTGTACAACTGTATACACAGACACATCCTTTGCTTCCAAGTTGTGTATTTCTTCTTTCAAGCTTGTTCCCAATGTTGGCCATGATTGATGAAAGCAATTTCATTGCTGCCTACGTTAGCCATGGTCTGGAAGATTTTTCTGTCCTTCAGGAGTCTAGCATCGGTGATGTTTTTTGGCATCTGTCAGGGTTGGTGACATCACCATCATTACTGTGTACAACCCCCCTGGGGCTACATGGTCAGTCCCACTGCTGCCAATCTTCCTCCACCCAGAGGTACATGCAGGAGATTTCAACAGTCGCCACTCTTCCTGGAGCTATACTGCCAATGACGACAACAGCAAACGTCTTGATGAATGAGCTTCTATCAACAACTGCCTCCTCAGAATGATGCCTAGCAACCTGGCACTTTCCACTCCAGCAGATTGAGACAAGACTTAAAATCCAAAACTCTGTTTCACTTCAAGATCAGCAAATGGCCTCCCCCTTCCTGCATCTTGTAGGTTTCTCCCTCATTTCCCTCACAGCCAAAATTGCCATGTACCCCCCTAATCCACACTGGGCTGCCAATTCCAGTCTTGACATCCAAGTCCAAGCCAGAATGGAATTTTAGAAAAGCTGATTGGGGAGGTTCCATGCAGGAGGTGGAAGAATTGATTGCTGAACTCGCTCATGTCTCAAAAGAACTGTAAGTCTTTCTGCAGTATCTTGAAACAAGCAGCAAGGGAGCACATCCCTTGAGGTTTCCAAAAGACTTTACAATCCATGCTACTACCAACCTTAATATGAAGAACTGCTTGAGCTTTATGAATCTGTAGGAGACCCTAATATTGCAACTGAACTTGTGGCATTACTAGATACAGCAACACACCATTTGAAGCTGGCAGGAAACGATGGATGATACCACTCAAGTTACCTGCAATGCCATCACTGATGTAACAACAAAGCCAAAGGGCTTCAACCTCCCTGGGAAGCAGGGCTCAGCTTGAGTGGCATCTGAAACCTCCATGCAATGACAGGTTACTGTTTACATTAAATGGGATTCGTTGAATGATAGTTTGTTGTGTAACTGCAGCCATCCCGACCAAACCCCGAATCACATCGTGGAGAACTGCCACCTTTTGAAGTTTCCAGGAGGGCTTGCAGAACTTGCCAAACCAAGTGATTTTGCCTTGACTGGATCAGCAACTTGGACATACATGTAAACCTTTAAGGCTATGACCTACCCATTATGTTGCATCATATGACAGAGAAGATTTTAGTGTCTGCATCTAGGTTAGATTATGAAGTAGAATACTGTTTACGCCGAATATTTCGTGAGGTTTTTATTTTCGCGAATTTCACAAGTCAGGTGCTATTCAGGAAATTAAAGACACACAAAAATAATGACTCTGATGTCGATATGAGTGTGACACACTTCCGTTCAGTACTGCACTCCATGATCGCAAATTTAACCACTCGCGAAATCGTTGGGAAGTCCCAATTTGCAAAAATTTAGACTCGCTCAATATATGGCATATACTGTAGCATACAAGATGATTGCTCAAAAGGTTGTTGACTTCCAAAGTAGAGCAAGTCAAAGTAATTAGTATGTTTATAGGGTAGTGGATGTTTCCAAACTTTAAAAACTGATGAAAAGTGGATTATGTTTGTATTGAAATTTAACTTTTTATTTCAATTCAAAATATTTACTTGTAGAATTTTCAGCTGTCAACTCTATAGCCTCCATCAGTTGACTAACTGTCTTTACCTTGATCATGTGACAATCAATTAGCAGGTCATAGACTTTCTGAAGTTTGTGGCCCCACCCCCTCCCCCATTCTTGTTAAGAGAAGGTTGATAGGCACAGATGGAGACTTCCTTGACTCCCCTTTCAAAATATTCAAGTTCCTGGTCCAGAACCTCAACCTCTTCTAGATCCACGTGGTGATGGACTGGAGAGTTGACATGAATGTTTTAGGAAACTTCAGAGGAGATGAAACTGGGTCATCTGTGTTCAAGGAATCTGATCCTTGGTGAGCATTTTGTTTTTCACAGATGTATGATTTCTGGCAAACTTTGTTTCCTGCCAGAATTGTTTAAAATTTAAGGCATTGGGAACTCTTCTTCCGATTCTGGGGGCGCTACCAACTTCAGAAAGTTTATGACCCGCTTATCGACAGTCATGTGATCAAGATTAAGACGGGCATTCCACTGATAAATACTGTAGAACTGACAGCTGAAAATCCTGATGTGAATATTTTATATTGAGATCAGCAGTTCAAAGCCACATGTAGTACCAATACAGATGAACTTAAAATTTCCCCTCTTCTAGATCATGCTTGTTATGAAGTTTGAAGTTTGAATTTTCATCAGGTCTATGCTACAATTGTGTCTTGTTAGATATAATAAAGTCCACATCTGTGTAATTTGCCAGAGATAAACTAAACTCTTCATTTATTTTGAAATCTATACTCTGCTGACATTGTAGGCTTCTGAGCTCGTACAGAATAGTGTCCACGGTAATAGAGATCTACCTTTGAAAGAGAACCTACGGCCTCATGCAGCACCAGACAATACAAAGCCGAGCAGATCAGGTAAATTGTGGAGACAGAGGAGAAGAGAGGGAGATTTGACTTGTTTGTCACCCTCTGAAATGGAACCATAGATAATCTAAAGTTTTTAAGCCTCCTTCTGGAAGGATACCAGAGGCATTATGTTTTCAGGTGATTTCTCAGTCCATCCAATCATCCTGCATCTTGTCATGGTTATAAATAAAATGCTGAATGAATTTTCTTGGTTCTTGACCCAGGTGAATGTATGCTACATGAGGTGTTGATGCACTGATTAGATTTTGGGTAACATCAATGGAGGTCAAAGGTCGCTGAACTATCTAAAGGTGGCAATTTTCAGTCATAACTTTGTCCAGGAATGTTCACTAGCAATAAATAAAAAATTATGTCCATGAAATGGTAATGGTGAAAAGTCAGAGATAACAGTCTTTCACAGAAAAAAAAAAATAGAAGTAAGTAATCTGTGGTAAATTAAAGTCAGATGCATGGATCAAATAGCAGTTCAGTTCCAATCATGGGATGAATGTGATCATGCATTTTGCATTGTGTTTGATCCTGTTACAAACTGTTCAGATGGTGCTGGTTTGCCACTGGGAAACTACATTGATGTGAGGACCAAGCTGCTAAAGGAGAGACAAGAGGAATATAATAAGTTCTTGGATGAGGTAAAGAGAAGTACATGTAATAGTCACACAATTTACCCCCGCCACACGTAGTGTGAAGGGGGTATTTAGGAATCACCGTGATGTTGGTCGGGCGGGCGGTCGGGCGGTCTGTTGCAAAATCTTGCGTCGCGAACTCCTTCTACAGTTTTGAAGCAATTTAAATGAAACTTAGGGTGAATGATGATATTGAGGTAGAGATGTGCAAGACATATTTTTTGTGTTTGTCGGACAATGCGTTGCCATGGTAACCGCATTTTTTTTTAAATCCTGTGGAGTGAACTTCTTCCACAGTTTTCAAGCAATTGAAACCAAATTTGGTAGGCATTATGGCCCTGAGGTATAGATGTGGAACACATAATTTTTGTGTTTGTCACACAAACTGTTGCCATGGTAACCACAATTTCACCAAAACCTTGCAGATCGAATAACTTTTCCATCATTCAAGCAATAAAAGTCAAATTTAGTATGTATCATGATCTAGAAGTGTAGTTTTGCAAGACACTAATGTGTTAGTTTAAGGAAAATGTGTTGCCATGGTAACCACTCATTTTTGTATCAAAATAAACCATTCAAGCTATGAAGGTCAAATTTGGTGTGTATGATGGTCTTTAAGTGTAGTTATGCAAAATGTTCCTTGTGTTTGTATCAGACAATGCATTGCCATGGTAATCACACTTTTTACCCAAACCTTGTGGAACTCGGTGTCAACTGAACTCTGTAATTGTACAGTAAACTAAAATTATTCTGTTTCCAATTCGACAAGTGCGCAAACTTGGTATTAACGTCATTGCCCTCATGACATCACATACATGTACTATAAAGCAACACTAGGGGCGGGGGTATTAATCACCTTCAGTGATAATTCTAGTTTATATTACTTTCTACCACTTGATATTTTCATTGTATTGCTGGAGAGACATATTTGTACATACAATTTACACAAATATGTTGTTTTGATCTGTATATCTCCACACTATTTATAGTTATTTCTCTCAAAGATGATTGACTTTCAAAGTTTCAGAAATTCTGGGGAGACAGCTGTTGAACAGATTATCTCAGCATGGAGTTAGTGATATGATTGGTAGCAATGTCGTGAATGCGAAGTGTATCCAACCCATAGATTTAGCTATGATTTTATTGGAATTGTCATCACATTGCTAACTTTAAACACTAACAAATAAGTGATTGATAAATATAGAATGCAGGATGCCTTCATGGCAAAATATGACAACTGTACAGAAGATGAAAACGTATGGCATTAAAGGGCTATGATCTGTTTCATGCGGAGAAAAAAAGAGAGAAAAAAAAATCGTCGCTGGGCTGACAAGACCTTGTATCTCAAATGTTGTTACTTGAGTCAAACTACCTATGATGACGCCCAGTAAGTCAAAAACTTCTAGAGGCCATTCAAGAGCTCCAATCCTGAGCCTGGAAATTTCAATGTGATGAATCCATGGGGTGGTTACTTTATGCTATCTGGAGTAAATTAATTCTTCTGTTTCCAGTGGTCATCGAGTTCAGACTTGATGAAAATCACTTTTTGTCCCCGCCGAACGAGTTCGAGCAGGGGACTATGAAACGGGCTCCGTACGTGTGTGTGTCCATGTGTCCGTCCGTCTGTGCGTCCGTGTGTGATCAAAATGTTCAATTTGCTACTTCTCTGTCATTTATGAGCCAATTTTGATTCTATTTGCTTTATATGATAGCACTACATGGGAGCTTTGAAACTTCTACACAGAATTTCAGTTGTGACCTTTGACCTTGACCTTTGACCTACATGTATATTGTACATTTTGCTTCAAAATGCTACTCCTTCGCCATTTCTAACCTGATTTCGATTCCGTTTGCTTTATGTGATGGCACTAGGTGAGGGCTTC
This sequence comes from Diadema setosum, assembly GCF_964275005.1. Classification (NCBI taxonomy): domain Eukaryota; kingdom Metazoa; phylum Echinodermata; class Echinoidea; order Diadematoida; family Diadematidae; genus Diadema; species Diadema setosum. Next base: position 19,497,963 of record NC_092694.1, read on the forward strand.
AAAACTTCTACACAGAATTTTGACCTTTGACTTCTTTGACCTTTGACCTTGATTTTTTACCGATATTGTACATTTTGCTACTAAATGCCACTTCCGGCGGGACATATTTTACGCACCGGGTAATTTCTACTTTTCCTTGTTTGGATAAACTTTCAGATAATCAGTTTAAATGACATCCTGTCCAAATCCTAGCTGTCTTATCCCCAATATTAAACCACCATTGCATATCAAAGGAAAGGTCATCCCAGTTGTTATAGTGCTTTGGCTGCCATGTTTTTTCACTCTCCTAAACATAAGAAATTTTTGAGATACGAGGTTTTGCCCCAACAGCCATATTATACAGTGGTCACCACTTAATCAAGAAGGGGTCTGGAGACAAGTTTTTCTTGCATTTAAGCGGTGCACCTGCTTAAGTGGTTGCTAGGATCAGCCCATGCAAACCACACAACATGAAGCCCAGTTTCTGGGCATTACACTAAACCATGCACAGTTATTAATCAAGGAAAACCACAGCAACAATTGCACATGTGCTACGACATGCAGACACACACACACACACAAAAAAAAAAAAAAAACACCAGACACAGCAGTCTCATAGTTGTGCAAATCCAATCATTTGATCCACATACTAACCCTTGTTAGAGTTCACAATAATTATGTCAAGTCACGATGCCTATGACCCCATCTATGAGGAGAAGAAGCTGCACTGCTAATTTTGACGTTAAAACATGCACATTACACATCAACACTGATTGCACGTATGCGATGGACAGATTTTTGTCATACTGTATTCATGCCTTCTTACGCTGTCTGCCACATACAAACACACACACACACAATGTTCTCTGGGCGGATCCAGGAACTCCGTTAAGAGGGGGTGCCTTTACAAAATTAAGGGGGGCATATGCCCCCCCCCCTTTTTTTTAGCTCACCTGAGCCAAAGGCTCAAGTGAGCTATTGCGATCGCCCTTCATCCGGCGTCTGTCATGCGTCGTCCGTCATCCGTCGTGCGTCGTCCGTCGTGCGTCGTCCGTCGTCCGTCGTCCGTAAACTTATTACATTTTCATCTTCTTCTTGAAAACCCCAAGACCGATTTTCATCAAACTTGGCAGGTAGCATCCCTAGGGGGTTAGGAACTCAATTTCTTAAAATGGGCACCATGCCCCACCCAGGGGGCCCCCAAGGGGGCCCAAACCCCCAAAAATTAAGGAATCTGTAAAAATCTTCTTCTCTAGAACCAGAAGTGATTGAGCTAAGTTAATACTATGAGTTAGTACATGGATGACTGTAGTTTCAAGTTTGATCATGGCAGAATCAGGGGTGCCCCCCTTGGGACTCAGGGGAAGGGGGTGGGGAGGGGTCCTAATGGGGCCTAAATTGTACATTTTCATCTTCTTCTTGAGAACCCCATGACCCATTTTCACCAAACTTGGCAGGTAGCATCCCTAGGGGGTTAGAATCTCAATTTGTTAAAATGGGCACCATGCCCCACCCAGGGGGCCCCCAGGGGGGCCCAACCCCCCAAAATGAAGGAATCTTTAAAAAAAACTTCTCTAGAATCAGAACTTATAGAGCTAAGATAATACTATGAGTGAGTACATTAATGACTTTATGTTGTTGTTATTTTAAAGATCGAAAGAAGAGAGAGAGAGAGAAATGGGGCCCTATACAAATAATTTGCCCCAGACAGCACTTATAACATAAAACAAACATTATGGATCTTAAAGAGATATAAACAAGAATATTAAATGCATACCAAGTCTCCTCGAGGGAGCTCATATTGTCTCCACGAGGGAGCTCATATTGTCTCCACAAAGGAGCTCATAAAGTCCCCACGAGGGAGCTCATATTGTCTACATAAAGGAGCTCATTACGTCTCCACGAGGGAGCTCATATGATATTGATGAATACCTCATATTCTTCAGACAAAACTCAAATAACTACACAATACACGCGCGTGTGTACCGCACACTAACTCATCCACGTGCACACACTCAACCACATACACACACCTTCAACCACGCACAGACACATCCATATCATGGTTCAACCCAAAATAATATACAGTATTTAAATAGAGCACACACACAATGATATGTTTTTTACAAAATAGATAAAATTACTATAACTGTATCATTGTTTCGAAAGAAAGAAGAAGAAAAAAATATATATATACAATGTTTATATCAAGGAGCTCTAAGGCGTTGATACAGAAAAATATTTGCATATACAGAAAAATATTTGCAGTGTTCATATCAAGGACCTCTAACGCGTTGATACAGAAAAATATTTGCAGCAAACAACGGAGAAATATGATACAGATATAATCCTGGAATCAAAGACGTATGAGTATACCTGCGGGCTTCAAGCCCCAAAAAATAACTAATGACTTTAGTTTCAAGTTTGTTCATAGCAGATCCAGGGGTGCCCCTCTTGGGGGGGGGGGGGAGTTGGGAAGGTCCAAATTGTGGCCTGAATTGTACATTTTCATCTTCTTCCTGAAAACCTCATAATGGATTTTCATCAAACTTGGCAGGTATCATCCCTAGGGGGTCAGGATCTCAATTTATTAAAATGGGCACCATGCCCCACCCAGAGGGCCCCAGGGGGCCCCAATCCTCCCCCCCCCCCCCAAATTAAGGAATCTTAAAAAATTTGGGCCCTTATTGTACATTTTCATCTTCTACTTGAGAATGCCTGGTCAAATTTTAGTAGAGCTGTGAATAATTTAGATTAGTGACTGTGTGAAAGGTGAACTTGCGATACTCAGGTGAGCGCTAGACCCGCGGGTCTCTTGTTTTCTATTTATTTTGTTTTAACAAAAAATAAAGGGGGGCGTGCGCCTGGTGTGCCCCCACCTGGATCCACCACTGACTATGTACAAACAGGGAGAGTATGGGCCGCACATGGGGAAGGTAACTCTGTATCACACTGAAGGGGTAGTAAATGCAGGGTTATAATATATACCATGGACCACTGTTGGACTGAAATGCATTACACCCTACTTCGTCATCTTTTACAACAAAGGACTTAACCACAACATTGCCAGACGGTGCAAGGACAGTTGATGTAATTGGCAGCAAAACTTGCATATAGATGTGGCTGATGTCGGGTTGCACCCCTTTATTCAAGCTTTTGGGCGAAATGTCCTTCTTCAGGATCTACACAGTCGGTGACAACAACGAATCCCCAGAATCAACCTAAATATTAAATCATACTAAAATTCAATATTATACATTCCAAAATATTCTCAACGAATCAATAAATACAAAACATACATAATTACAACACATTTTTTCACAAAAAACAAACGATCATACTATTACGAAATACATCTTCAGAACAAAACTTACTGTGTTGATGCTGAGTGCAGTCTTATATTACCGGATGGTTGAAAATTGAGTATTGGTAGTTTTTGACTGATTAAATGAGAACGAGCCTCAGTATAGAAACGCCCCCCCCCCCATACACACAAACACATATAAGATACACCCGTCCATAACTTTTACACATGACAATATCATAAGACCCCAATCAGCATCAACACAGTAAGTTTTGTTCTGAGATTGTATTTAGTAATAGTATGATCATTTGTTTTAAATTGTTCAAAAATGTGTTGTAATTATGTATGTTTTGTATTTATTGATATGTTGATAATATTTTGGAATGTATAACATTGAATTTTAGTATGATTCAATATTTAGATTGATTTTGTATAATATATATATACGTTGTTTTCATTGACTGTGTAGATCCTGAAGAAGGGCATTTCGCCCAAAAGCTTGAATAAAGGGGGGCAACCCGACATCAGCCACGTCTATGTGCAAGTTTTGCTGCAAATTATATATATATATATATATATATAAAACCCACACTGACACCACCACAAGTCTTTATATCCGGCACCAATAAGCCCTGATGAAGGTCCTAACGAGGCCAAAAGCTCGGCAATAAACACACACGTTGATCACTAGCTACGTCCACGAATGCTCTTCTTCTCGCACTGAATAAATAATGAACACTGGTGCTGTACACGGTCGGGACCCCTTCTCGCACTCTCTCTATATATAATATTTATACACACGCACATATATTTCTTCTCAGTGTACATGAAATTTTGTCAGTATACTACTTGTAGTTTCATATTATGTAATAAAGAACCATAAACATCTCAGCTGTGACTTACTGCAATGTTAAATTTTGATTGTTACAGAAAAATAAGCGATCTGCAATGCAGAGATCTAATCTAGAAGGGGAAGGCAAATCATTGCCGATTGGAGAGCGAAATTCTGCGAAGGTATGTAATGGCTCAAGGCAGTTTTCCGAATGTTTCATTAACTCATGTACTTATTGTCCAGATTACCTTCTAAGTTATATAGTGATACAGCATATCATATTGCTACATATTGAATAACACTTGCCATTAAAGGACAAGTTCACCTTCATAAACATAAGGATTGAGAGAATGCAACAATATTAGTAGAACACATCAGTGAAAGTTTGAGGAAAATTGGACAATCGATGCAAAAGTTATGAATTTTTAACATTTTTGTGTTTGAACCGCTGGATGAGGAGACTACTACAGCTCGTGAGTCAAATGCGTACAACAGTATAAAGAAATTATAAAGAAAGTTCAACATATTTTCACTTTTTTGCATAATAAAAGAAGAGCACTTGACTTGCCTCTTTCTAAAGGCAGGGGGAATAATATTACCCATAACATTTGTCGGTAATGAGTCAGGGGAATGTGTACTTTTTTCAAAAGATGTAATTTTCTGAATTTCTCTTTATATTTTCCTTATATTGTTGTACGCATGTGACATCTAAGTTATTCATACACTGCAGTAGTCTTCTCATCCAGCGGTTACTGCACAAAAACTTCGAAAATTCATAACTTTTGAACAGATTGTCCGATTTTCCTCAAACTTTCAATGATGTGTTCTACTAATATTGCTACATTCTCTCAATCCTTATGTTTATGAAGGTGAACTTGTCCTTTAAGAATGAAATGAAATGAATAAATGTTCTATCACCTGGCCCATTGAAGATGTAGACAGGACTAGGCAATCCAAATGGCATTTATTTTCTGCCACAAATACAGTATTTAAAGGGAATAAAGTCCAGCTGTTAACCGTCAATCAACATATTTTCACGGTGTGAAATTTTCGCGAATTGGAGCCGACGGCCTTTTGTGTGGTGTGAAATTTTCCAGAATTGCCACTGGCATTCAATGCATATAGTGTAGACATAAAAACTTTTATGTGCATATTTTGCGAACCTCGGCTCTGAGGAAATTTGCGAAATTAAAATATACACAAACATTTCTGGTGTTACAGTATGTGGATAGAGTGAATGCAGAAATATTAGTTAAACACTTCAGTAAAGTTTGAGGAGTATTGGAAAATCTATTCAAAAGTTTGAATTTTCATAGTTTTGGTATAGCTGTCATGAGATACGAAGACTACAACAATTTGTGATGTCACAAATGGACACCAACATTAAAAGAAAAAAAAATAAAGAGACTTTAAGAATTTTGTTAGGCAGTCAACTCTGCATAAGTTGACGGTTAAATAGAATATTGAATAATCAACAAAAAGGCCTTCTTTGCATTCAAAGCCTTACATGTGTTATTTTTCTGTGCAGTGCACTCCTGTTTGTCCCAACTTAGCCAAACAATAAGTTGACGGTTAAATAAAATATTGAATAATCAGCAAAAAGGCCTTCTTTACATTCAAAGCCTTACATGTGTTATTTTTCTGTGCAGTGCACTCCTGTTTGTCCCAACTAATAGCCAAACGCAATGTGGCTATCGCCTTGTTTGGAGACTAGCTCTGAAATCCTCTTAGCTTGACATTTATTAAAATGCTCACATCATAATTCAACCCTACATGTACATTACATGTGTGGACCTTGCAGCAGTCATTTTGATGTCATTTGCATTTTTCATATTCAGGAGCGAGCCAGGATACAGCGGAACAAAGAGTACAATGAGTTCCTGAAACAGAGAGAACAGGGCAAAAGGAGAGGTGGCGAGCCCAATGAAGCTGTAAGGATAAACAGTGTTCAAAATTGTACTTACTTGTAATTAACCATTTGCAGATGAAACAAAAACCCAGATTAGTACTTCAAAATAGTTCTAGAATGTGAGTTCGGGATAGAAACAACAAATGTAAAAATTTGAACCAGTATTAAACAAAGACTTTCAAACCAGGGCCCTCTTCCATGAAAAGATGCAATCAATCTTAAGTCAGAAAATAAAATACAAATCAGGTATCAGCCAATGAGAATTAAGTATTCAGAGACTTATGTTTAATTTTCTAACTTAATTTTGATCTCAACTTTTGTGCAACAGGGCCCAGACAAAATGAGTAAGTGTAAAGAAGATATGATAGAGGCTGTATTGCTACAATACTGGGATGCTGATTTTTTATTTTTTTTTTTCATTCCTAGATACATTGTATAATTATCTTTAAATGAGAGTGCTGAGTGGCTCATTGTCTATATTGGTCACACATGTTGTCAGTATTTCACCTGTGGACATACTTAAACTCATACAAATCACACTGTCTTGACTTTCTTCCTAATGCATGATTTGTGGACATGCTGCTTCTACCCATCAAACACAGCCCCTCCCTACCAGTGGATACAACCAGACCAATGGTCCCAACTCACACCAGGCTACAAATGGCTCTTTTGAGGCACTCAAGAGCCATAGAGAGGTGGCATCTCAGACCCCTATACCAAGGGGTTATGAGGACCTTCCCCCCAGAGGTCCAAGGAAGGGATGGGGTACACCCCAGCCTCTGGATTATGAGGACATCCTTAGGCAGAAGCGTGAAGAAGAGATGAGATATCGGTACGAACTAACTATATTTTCTATGTTTGTATCAGGATCTTACAGAGTTAAGCCCAGGGAAGATCTATTGTAGTGCATTTATTGGAGTCCAGCAATTTGCTGTATCATTTTTGCAGGGTATCACATGGCCTGTGACATGACGTAAACCCTCTCAGGTCGGTATATTGTCATCATTTGAATTCCAGTAGAATTACCAGAAATCAAATGTATTTGCTGTAAAATAGCCCGTAATAATAAACAAAATGCTAAAAGGAAATTGCTAATGTACAGCTGCATGTTACATGTGTACATGTACATTTCTTTGGTTGCTTAGTGCAGTTCACAGAATGGTCTGCTATACATAAGAATAAGTCACTTGGAATAACAGCAGAGAAATGAGGGCAGCAACACAGCAATTTTTGAACAGAGAAATTGCATATTTTACCCAGATTAGGCTGACTAAATGACAAACCATTTGTTTTGACTCCAAATTCAAATGGTGTCTAAGTGATCTTTGCATTGTCTTTTGCATATTTAGGCAACTTTTTCTGTGAAGATTTAACTTCTCCAGGTCTCTGCTTGAGCTCTGACAAATGTGATGGACATCACCATATTACAAATTTGCAACACACACAACATATATTCCACTGTAATAGAAAAAGGTAGAATTGTTAGGCCATTCTTGCAGAAGTGACTTTGGCCCTCATATGACCAAGATGCAGTTTTTCGGCCTCTATGTCTTGCATGTTTGACTTGATTATTTCTTTGATAAGAAGCCTTAAACAGGGCTGCACACTGGCGCCGGTCCGACGGTCAAGACCGGCAAAAGTCACTGTCGGACCGGTAACTTTTCAGGAAATCCACAAGTTACCGGTCCGACATGACCAGTAAAAAAAAAGCATTGGCGGGGTCAGTAGAAAGAAAAAGATCAGCCCCGATCAGGGAGAAACAGAATGCAAGATATCGCATTGTTCAACACGTTTTATGCAAGTTTTCGAATATGTCTACCGGTGCAATTTGTAAAGTAAACATACAATTGTATATTAGTTTTGAGCACTAGCAGTCGACCAGTTATTCGCGCTCGCTTGCGCATTGGCGCTGCTCACGCACTGCCATGCTATGCAATACATGCAAAGGGTGTACGGTACAATGTAACTGTTGAAATGCATGGATTGTTTCCCCGATCCCGTTTTGTTTGTTCGTTTGCTTGCGATCGGCGGTCATGCCAGACAAGAAGCATTGATAGAAGCGCACGCATTTCTGGGTCATTTTACTCATGATTTTTTTTTTTAACGCAAGATCGATCCGATCCCGGCTTCGCAGCTGCGTGGCAGTTGACATGTTAGAACTATTTTACTTGTGCCGATTTTTAGAAAAAGTAAAAACATATTCTATATTCAGCGATACAGTAAATGAATATTTTCATTCGTTCAGAATGGTCTCATAATGAAGATAGGCGCAAAAAGGATCACGAAATCGGCCCTTTAAAAAATGTAAAGAGATAATACAAGGGAGAAAAAAAATCATGAAATCATCGCAGTCCCGCTTACATATTTCAGGTAGAAATCGTCCCAAAAAGGATCATGAATTCGGCCGCGTCGTACACCTTTCAAAAGCTCATACAAGTACGAAATGCGAAGAGATTATAGAGGAGAAAAAAATATAAGGACATATTAATTTGGTGCGTGCATCATAAAAGATTACAGCCGAATAACAATTCATGAAATCAACACAAACCCGTTGAAATTTGAGGAAATAAATAGGCGCAAAAAAGATCTTGAATCCAGTCCTGCATGCCGTGTCGGTTATCAAAAACGCATGCACAAATGCAACGAGATTATCGGGAGAAAAATAAAGGACACATTTTTACCCTTCTGGTGCGTGCATTACAAAAGATTACATCCGAAGTAATTCATGAATTCGCCACAATCCTGCTGATATTTGAGGTAGAAATAGACGCAAAAAGGATCGTGAATTCGGCCATGTCGTATACCTTTTAACAACGCATGTACTAAATGGTAGGAGATTAGCGGGATAAAAATAATGTACACATTTTCAACCCCTTTTGGCGCTTGCATCATATAGATTACAGCCAAAGAGTAATTCATGAAATTATCGCAATCCCGTTGAAATTTGAGTAAACAATAATAGGCGCAAAAGAATCTCGAATTCGGCCCTGCGTGCAGTGTATAATTTTGAAAACGCATTCACAAATGTGAAGAGATTATCGGGAGAAAAATAAAGAACTTATTTTCAACCCTTCTGTCGCGTGTATCACAAAAGATTACAGCCGAAATAATTAATGAAATATCGCAATCCCGCTGATATTTGATGTAGAAATAGGCGCTAAAAGGACCGTGAATTCGGCCGTGTCGTATAGGCCTACCTTTTAAGAACGCATGTATACGATATGTGAAGAGATTATTGGGAGAAAAATACAGGACACATTTTGGCGCGTTCATCATGAAAGAATACAGCCGAAGTTATTCATGAAATCATCGCAATCCCGCTGAT